>NC_056729.1:1498653571-1498916071 GCF_019279795.1 Protopterus annectens
TCTCTAAGAAAGAGAATTTATGAGCACTTGTATGAGGTTTCTAGAAAAAAAGAAACCAATGCTTTTTACAAACATTCTACTACATGCCCAGAAATGCATATACATTTTATTGTATTAGAGCAAGTACAAATGGATGGCAGAGGGGGTGACTGGGAAACACATCTAGAATATAAGGAACTTTTGTGGCAGCTTAAATTAGATGCTGCTACTAGCCCAGGTTTGAATGATAATATTAATATAAAAAGTGTTCTCAAATTAAGAATGGCTAGATTGTGAATATATATGAAAGGTGGATGCATTGTGTATAGAAACAGTTAATCATTTGATCTTCTTTTAAGTATGCCATTTGTTTACATACATTAATATAATATAAAATAATATACTATTTATTTGCAATAATTCATATTGGTTTTCAACAAGTATTTTAGTGAACATTTTTAAAAACATTAATAAAAACATTTTTAAGAACATTTTTAGAAATATTTATTTATTTATATATTAAAATATTTATACATTTTTTATATATTCATTATGCACACATTTGATGAAGTAGACACCTGTGGTATATAACCAAGTAGTACGGTGAAAGACACACAGTGAAATGAATTTTATTATAGGATATAAGATTATTAATTAAATATTTCAATATTTTTTTAATAATTTTTTTAATATTTTAAAATATTGTAATATATTATTGTTGCACCCTCTATATTTCATCTTTGTGAACATTAATGTAATACACAATAATGTTATAATGTTCAAATGAGTGTAGCCAGGTTAGCTAATGAATGTACAGCTTTAAAGCCTAATTATTACCTGTTGTCACGTGGTTGTAGGTGAGCCCTATAATAATAGCCCTATTTAGCTCACAGTTCATCTTGATAAAGCTTGGTATTTGAACCAAGCGAAAGCGCTTGATCTCAATTGTTTTTTCTGGTACAAATGAAAGATTTTCGCTGAATAGCGAAGTTTTAATGTTGTTTTTTACAAGGCAAGAACAATAAAGTCTTTTGCACTTCATCGTTCCTCCTATGGTCTGGTTCTTCTAATAGTGGAATTACTGCTTTGGTGCTTATTGCTTCGTTTTGGTTCGTTAGAGGTTTAAGGCAATACTAATGTCAGAGTGGAGATGTGCCTGAAGAAGAGAATGGTTACTAGATGTTACAGCAGTCATTTATATACACAAGTAGTTTGTAACACCTGGGTCCTTGCCACATTTCAGTCATGAACACTGACAATACGAGATATGTTGCAACTGATCAATAGTATGTGAGGCCATCATTCCACCTCATACTTTTTTGAAGGTATTTGTTGAATCAATATGTGACCTGCTCACTGCAGCCAGGATTACGCAATTTTCAGAGTAAAAGAAAGTGTTCTGTTGTATCAAATGCATTAATGAGGTACAAAAAAAGGTAAAAGCAGAACTGTCCAAAAGATCACATCTACTTTTTATGTGACAGCTAATTTTGCATCCTGCCCCACCCCCACTCCACCCAGCAAAAGCATGCTACATTTCAGAAAGCCACTAAAGGGATCCAAGGTACTGAATCAGATGTACCCACAAAATCTTCTCTAGGATCTTTTTCAAGGATCTGAGGAAGAAGGTGGGTTAGTATTTCACAGAGTTATCTGTGATCTCACGTCCTGTAAATAGAGTATGCCACTGCATGTTTCCATTTGAGGGGCAAAGATAAAGTGAATGTTAAACAACCTGACCAGCTTGCTGTTATGTGATTTCAGAACCTATTTGCATTATCATCATTGGGTGTGTTACTGCCACCAGCAGGTTTTGGGAAAGGGGCAGCTGAGGATACCTTGGCAAAAGAGACATTAACATCTTGAAGATGTCAGCAGTGTTACCAGAAATGGTGAATGTGATATTATTATATTATGGAAAGGAGTGCACTAGCAGCCAACGTAGCTTTTATTTTCTGCTATTTCCTTTATGAACAAGTCAAAAACTTGGAGACCTTATTTAAAAAAAAAGTTTGACATTGTTATATTTTGCTATACTCCCTGCAATCTTCAAGGGATTTTAAGACCTTGTAGTTATATCAGGTTTGACTTTTTTCTTCATAATGAGTTACTATAGGCAAGTTGAAAGTCATATGTGTCTGCTGTCCTCAACTTGGAATGGCACTGTGATGGTAGTGCCCTGGCCCAGAAACCAATGAGCCTCAATCCTCATCACTAACACCAGGGAGGGCATCTTGGATAACAAACACACACAGTAAAGTACAATTTCTCTTAAGGGGACACAGAGATCACAGTCAGTCTGGGGCTGGTTGCTCCCTTGCTCCCCAGGTCCCCAGTAAGACTCCCCACTGGCACAGCTATAGGGTCCAGATCTTAGCCTAGCTGGCAAACTTACCTCCAGTACCCCCTCTGTCCCACCAGTGCTTTGTGTCCCTGCCCAGGTATCTGACACACCACACACACTTTGAGATAAGTATTTATACAACTTCACAGACACTCCTGAGAAAGGCTGTCACAGATTCTCCAGCTGTGCCCCTTTACCCAGACTATACGGTAGTAATTACTGCCACCACCTAATACTTATCAGCTACCCAAAGGACCTTAAAAGGGTGTCCAATTATTACTGTGCAATATTATTATCCAATTGGTAAATGTGACTAAGCAATCAAGGCTTATTGGAAGGGCTTATTACAGGATCACTTATAAGCATGCAATGTACTCTAGAGATTACTTATCGCTACACAAACCAGCCACAGGTAAAAGGTTTTAAAATATTTAATAATAAATAATTAAAACACAAGACAATACTACTACACCACAGTGCCATTCAAGAGTTCAGAGATCACACAGAAACTTAAAAGAATACAGTAGGAAAGTTCTGATATAACAGAAAAACACAAGTCTAATCTTTATAGTCTTAGCTATTTCTACAAGAAAACATACTTCTAAGATACTACTTACATAAAGAGAGCATAAGACAGTGCTGATAGTTGGATATCAAGATCAAAGTGCTTACAGTCACTCTCTGAACAATAGTTTTTAAAATCACTAACACATTTCTGCTGGACCCTCTCAGATTACATCATTTTGACACTTAGGTTTTCCCAGTATATACATTACATAATTTTGACACTTAGTCTGGAGTTCCCAGGCCAACAGGCTACATTATTTAGCAAGCTAACACCTGTTCAGGAAACTACAACAATAAAAGACATTTCACATGTACACTATAGTAATTATTTCTTGAGTTAAAACAATAGAAAGAATGTGTTCAGCTAGCCTCTTTGGCACCAATATTTAGAGCAAAGGATATACAAGACATCATTTTTAACTTCAAAGAACATTTGAAATGCTTGACTTAGTTTTCCTTACAGCAGATGGCAATTGCTACAATCTTGAAGTTCACATTTTACAGTGTTTTCTTTCATTTAAGAAACAAGCCTGTATTTTATTTTTATATTTACAAGAGATTGAATTATGTATCAAATTCTATTTGACTATGCTGGCAGCCTTCACCCATTTTCTACCCCAAACTTCACCCCTCCCAGAGAACTCAAACTAGTTTTTCAAGTGACCCTTGATAAACGCTGCTTGAGAGGGTTAGGTCTATCTGATGGTACCTCACCCCATTCCCTGTCTTGAGAGCCCATCTGCATTGGCATTGCTAAGCCCACTGCAGTGCTGCACTGACATATCATATGCTTGCAACCCCAGGGTCCATCTTAGCAACTTGGCATTTTGCTGACTGGCACTGTTTAACCATGTTAGAGGGTTGTGATCTGTCATAACAGTGAATTTTCTTCCATACAGATAAGGCTGATGTTTCTGCAGTGCCCACACTATGGCTAGACATTCCTTTTCTACCGCTGCATAGCATTTCCTCCCAGGGTTGGAGCCTACAACTGAGATAAACCACTGGGTACTCTTCTCCCTCTGAAGAAATCTGGTTAAGTACAGCCCCCACCCCATGGTTCAAAGCATCCACTTGCACAATAAATTCTTTGATGCAATCTGGACTGGCTAACACAGGGGGTCCTCCCAAAGCTTCTTTAAGCTTCTGAAATGCCTGCTCACATGCTGGGGTTCACACTACCCTATCTGGCCTGTTCTTCCTTGTTAGGTCTGTGAGGGGAGCAGCTATGGTACTATAACTAGGGACGATGTTTCTGTAGTACCCTGCTGTCCCTAAGAATGCCCTCACCTGCTTTTTAGTAACAGGTGCAGGCCATATCTGAATGGTTTCCACTTTGGCAGGATCTGGCCTTATCTTACTACTCCCCACTCTATGTCCTATGTAGAAGACCTCCGCCATACCCACCTGACATTTGCTTGGCTTAATGGTCAACCCTGCCCTCTGTAGTTTGCCCAGCACCTCCCTGACATGCTGAAGGTGTTTTGGCCAGGAATGGCTGTAGATGGCAATATAATCTAGGTAAGCAAAGGAAAACCCTCGTGCTCCTGCTAGGATATTATCCACTAGCCTCTGGAAAGTCGCTGGGGCATTCTTCATCCCAAAAGGCATCTTTGTGAACTCACACAAGCCAAAAGGAGTCCCAAAGGCTGACTTCTCTCTAGCACTGGGAGTCAAGGGCACCTGCCAGTAACCATTGGTAAGATCAATGGTTGTAAGATATGTAGCCCCATCCAGCTGCTCTAGGGCCTCATCTGTCCTAGACATGGGGTAAGCATCCGACTCTGTGTGACTATTTAATTTCCTGTAGTCCACACAGAACCTGGTGCTGCCATCCTTCTTTGGCACCAGCACCACTGGGGAGGCCCAGGGACTGTTGGACTCTTAAATCACCCCTAGTTCCAACATCTCCTGTACCTCTTCCCTCAGAGTCTGTCTGACTCTCTCAAGAACCCTATACGGGGCCTACCTAATAGGCCTTTGGGGTCCTGTATCCACCTAGTGCTGCACCAGGTGGGTGCACCCTGGTTTCCCAGTGAACATGTCCCCACATTCCTGCAACACTGCTCGGATTTCTCGAACCTGGGTAGGAGATAGCTTCTGGGACATCGCTACTCCTTCCACTGAGGTGTCAGCCCGAGCCTCACTGAGGAGATCAGTCCCCAGATCTTCCTCAGACTCCTCCTGCAAGACACTGCAAATGCTCAGCACAAGGGCCTCCCTATCATGGTAAGGTTTCATCCTGTTAACATGGTACAATTTGTGTCCCTGCCATCTGCCTAGCAGTTCCACCATGTAGTTAACATCACTTACCTTTCTTACCACCTTGTAGGGACCCTCCCAAGCTGTTTGCAGCTTGTTGTGTCTGACAGGAATGAGAACCATTACCTGCTGCCCCACAGCATACTCTCTAGCTCGAGCATTCCTCATACCACACCTTTTTCTGTTGTTGGACTTCTGCCAGGTTCTCCTGGGCCAAGCCCACAAGTTCCCTGAACTTTGTCCTGAGGTTTAGGACATATGCCACAGCAGACTCCTTGTGAAACTCACACTCACTTCCCCACTCATCTCGAATTAAATCTAGATGTCCCCTCACCCTATGCCCATACAGCAACTCCAAGGGTGAAAAACCTGTGGATTCCTGGGGAACCTCTCTGTAAGCAAACAACAGATGGGGCAAATATTTGTCCCACTCCCTCTGAAACTGATCTGCAAATGCCTGTAGCATGGACTTGATTGTAGAGTTTAACCTCTCAACAAGACCATTAGTCTGGGGATGGTAGGGGGTGGTCTTCATGTGCTTCACCCTACAGGACTTCCACAGACAAGTCAGCAGGTCTGACATGAAATTGGCACCTCTGTCAGACAGTATTTCCTTTGGGAAACCTACCCTGCTGAAAATCTCTAGCAAAGCATTTGCCACCTTCTCTGCTTCAATGGAGGACAAAGCCACTGCCTCAGGGTATCGTCTAGCATAATCCACTGCCACTTGCATATACGTTTTCACTGTGGAACTTGGGGTACACAGAGGGCCCACAATATCCATAGCTACCCTCTGAAATGGTTCCTCAGTCACAGGCAAAGGCATCAAAAGAGCTCTCACCTTGTCTCCTGCCTTGCCTACCTTTTGGCACTGCTCACAGGTCATGCAGTACCCTGTTACATCTCTGGAAATTCCAGGCCAATAGAAGTTCTGCATAATATGCCTCTTTGTATGTTTTATGCCCATATGACCCGCAAAGGGAATAACATGGACTACGGCTAGAAGCGTCAGATGATAGGCTCTAGGCACTACCAGCTGGTGTACTCTCTCACCTTCCAGCCCTCCCCCAGGGGTCCACTCTCTGTATAGTAACCCTTTGTCCCAGTATACAGATCCCCTCTTTCCTTGAGATTCAGGTGCCTCCCTAGCTACCTGCCTCAGGCCTTGCAATGTAAAGTCTGAGAGCTGAGCCTGTCTCAACTCTCTCCTTGTAATCCTTCCCAGCTCCCCTTCCACAGGAAGTCTGGCATCCTCTGACAGCGGTGCCTCACTGTCAGCCTGGGTACTACTACTCACCTCTACCTTTGCAGTTACTGTTCCAAGGGAACATCATTACCCACAAGCAGCTGTGGCTCACCTTTAGTCTCACTGCTACAGCGTAGCTCCCTTCCTGAAGTAACCACCTCACCAGTCCTGGCTGCAAGTATGCAGTCTGTTTGGGTCTCCCCCAGGCTACCAGACCCATCTGCTTGTCTCCAAGCCTGACTGCGTGTAACTGCATAAGTACATAGTACTGCCTCATCCAAATCCTTCACTCTCAGGACATCTGCAGGATGGTAGCTCCATACCCTTGTTGTCTCAAGACAACCTACTATTGGTGTTTTGTCTTTCCCACTTACTGGCTCCCTCACCTTTGGATCCTCACCTTGCCTCCGTGGACACCTGTATGACACATGGCCCTACTGGTTGTATTCAAAAAATTTAACCCTAGCTCCTGGACGTGTACCTGGACTAGTGGCTTCCCTGCTACTGGCAGATTCTGTTGGGGCAGTCTGTGTTGCCCACCATGGGTTCCTTTAGACCCGTGAGCAGTACTGGGAGTCCCCTTCCTGTGCAGGGCTGCCCTGCTTGCCAGGTATAGGTCTCCCTTCTTACACAACTCATCTGAAGTAGTACATTGTCTGTCAGCTAACCAGATCCTCATGTCCTCAGGCAAAGTGCTAAGGGCTTGTTCCCTCAAGAAAAGGTCTGCCAGCCCTTCAAAAGTGGTGACCTGACATCCACTCCCCCAGCTATGAAAATAAGTGCTCAGCTCAGTAACATATTCACATACATTTTCATCTGCCTTGCGTCTATGCTCACAAAACATTTTTCTATGCATTTCAGGTGTCAGCTTAAAAAATTCTAAAAGACATTTTTTACAGCAGTATAATCAAAACAGACAGAGTCAGACATTTGTGATATACAAGTTTCAGCTTTCCCATGGAGTAAGGGGGTCAGGAACCGTACCTAGAACCTTTGGTCAACACTATACTGTTTGCATACCTTCTCAAACATATGAATGAAACTATCAAAATTATCCCCCTCTTTAAATTGCGGAAGAAATTTACTGACCTGTTGTGCTTCTGGGGTCCAGTTACCTCTATGACTCTGGCGAACAGTCAGCATTTCCCTCTCATGCTTCCTCTGATGCTCCTTTTCTTCGGCTTCTATCTCCAAACGCCTCGCCTCCAACTCCAGTCTCTTTAGCTCCAGCTGGATTTTTAAGTTCACTGCAGAAAGGTTGAGCTGTCCATTCTCCGAGGATATTGCATCTCCACTGCCAGTCTGATTGCCCTCCTGGATGCTGTTTTCTGATGCAGCTGTAACCAAGGCTGCAATCAGGTCTGCCTTAGTCAGGTTTCCATGCACCAGTTCCCTAGCCTGGCACATCACCAGCTGGCTTCTTGTCAGCTTTCCATACTCCTCTGCTGACATGCTGCCTGCTCACCCTGACTAACTAAGCTAACAAAAGAAATAAAACAATTGTTATCTGAACTCTGAGTATTCACTGCATGGCTGTTTTAGAGTACAAAACACCTTCACAGATCACTGTACATAAACTACAGGATTCACTCTACCCACACCACTACAAGCCAATTAGTATGTGAAGTGGATCCCACCACTGCAAACCACAATGCGAAGTGGATCCCACTACTGAAAACCACAATGTGATGGACGTGCCATGGCCCAGCAATCAAGGAGCCTCAATCCTCACCACTAACACCAGGGAGGGCGTCTCATATAAGGAAATGATAACAAATATACACAGTAAAGTACAATTTCCCTTAAGTGCACACAGAGATCACAGTCAGTCTGAGGCTGGTTGATCCCTTGCTCCCCAGGTCCCCAGTAAGACTCCCCACTGGCACAGCTATAGGGTCCAGATGTCAGCCTAGCTGGCAAGCTAACCTCCAGTACTCTCTCTGTCCCACCAGTGCTTTGTGTCCCTGCCCAGGTAGCTGACACACCACACACACTTTGAAATAAGTATTTATACAACTTCACAGATGCTCCTGGGCAAGGCTGACACAGATTCTCCAGCTGTGCCTCTTTACCCAGACTATACAGTAGTAATTACTGCCACCACCAGCTAATACTTATCAGCTACCCAAAGGCCCTTAAAAGGGTGTCCAATTATTACTGTGCAATATTATTATCCAATTGGTAAATGTGACTAAGCAATCAAGGCTTATTGGAAGGGCTTATTACAGGATCACTTATAAGCATGCCATGTACTCTAGAGATTACTTATCTCTACACAAACCAGCCACAGGTAAAAGGTTTTAAAATATTTAATAATAATTAAAACACAAGACAATACTACTACACCACAGTGCCATTCAAGAGTTCAGAGATCACACAGAAACTTAAAGGAACTTAAAGTAGGAAAGTTCTGATATAACAGAAAAACACAAGTCTAATCTTTATAGTCCTTGCTATTTCTACAAGAAAACATACTTCTAAGATACTACTTACAAAAAGAGAGCATAAGGCAGTGCTGAGAGTTGGATATCAATATCAAAAATGCTTACATTCTCTCTCTGAACAATAGTTTTTAAAAATCACTAACACATTTCTGCTGGGCCCTCTCAGATTACATCATTTTGACACTTAGGTTTTCCCAGTATACACATTACATCATTTTGACACATAGTTTGGAGTTCCCAGGCCAACAGGCTACATTATTTAGCAAGCTAACACCTGCTTAGGAAACTACAACAATAAAAGACATTTCACATGTACACTCTAGTAATTATTCCTTAAGTTAAAAGAATAGAAAGAATGTGTTCAGCTAGCCTCTTCGGCACCACTATTTAGATCATAGGATATACAAGACATAATTTTTAACTTCAAAGAACATTTGAAATCTTTCATTTAAGAAACAAGCCTGTATTTTACATTAATATTTACAAATGATAGAATTATGTATCAAATTCTGTTTGACTAGGCTGGCAGCCTTCACCCATTTTCTACCCCAAACTTCACAGGCACGAAGGAGGAAATACAATTTATATATTTTTATGGGACTTCAGCAGTTGTTCGAAATGGTCATCATTTGATATCTGTTTAATCAACCACATTTGGTTGACATATACAGATGGTCAGCAGGTGTGCGATTTCGACAATCGCTGGGTCAAGGAATATTCCCTTTCCCTGGGGAGTGTGTGGTCTTGGAGTTATTTATATATATATATATATATATATATATATATATATATATATATGTATATGTATAAAACTATATATTGATGAAAAAGTCTAATTCTTCCTGCGACCCTTCCCTTTCCCCCTACTTTGCATCTGGACCTTGCTGGACCACCTGGGAGTCTTTTTGTTTCCCAAACTGTCCACCAGAAAAGGACCAGTGTTGTTGATAACTGGAGCTGATTGAACAGATGAAGTGGAAGCAATTGCATTGTCTTTACTGCCCACCCCATTATTAACTTGCCCAGGGCAGACCACTGAAGTTGTCACTGAAGGACTACCACCAGTAGATGTAACAAGAAGACTTGTGTTAGACTCCTTAGTTGTTTCATTAACCAAACCACACTTACCGTCTTTAAATGATTTTAAAAGATATACTGAATTGGTGGCATAGCCAGCAAGATCCCTCTTGAGTTTGCCTTGTTTATGTGCAATAACGGAAGCTCTATGTCTCTCTATTTTAGCAGAAATTCCAAAATATAAAGAAGAAAGAGACACAAACGCTTCAGCGACTCTGATTCTGGTATCCAAACCCTCCATTTGGCCCCTTACTATCCCCAGTTCAGCCTTATAATGTTCCACCAACATTCTCATGTAAGTAAGTCCGGTATTGTTAAATAATTCCACCAGCTGTGTATATAAACTATCCCCTTGTGTTACACAGTTGGGGAATTTACAAACTCTGAGGCCGAATGGTACACATTTTAAGTTAATGTTCTCCTCTAAATAAAAAATTTGAAGTTGCAAGGAAATGATTTTGATTTACAGTCTTTCTAAACGGAAAATGTCATTTTTGCAGGAAGTGTAATTATTTGGACCAGAAGCAACATCATGTCGACTTAATTAATTTAGTCCGGCTCCATTCTCTGAATTGTGGAAAGGATTGTTAACCTCTTTAAAAATACTGTGTAGAAGACCACCAGAGCCATTCGTATTAAAAACAGCTGCTCCATTTTCCAACAGAGTTCCATTTCATGTTGATTCTGCCGAAAACACCATACCGGCATTACTACAAATACAATCAAATGTCATGACATCATCACGCCTTCCTCCTTGACTGTTCCTGTTCCCAAGGCAATGGGCCAAACCATCCCAGACAGCACCAGCAATAATACCTGTAGTTTGTTCACTGAAATTCACAACCAACTCCGGAACAGGATGGGTGCTTAAGTTTAACAAAGTGTCTTGTGTAGTTATCTTCTCCCACCATTGCACAAGCAACACACACAAACTGAATACTCCACAAGTAGCCAACATGAACTAAATAACAAGGCTGCAAGCACTGTGGAGAAAACAGACACAACAAACTTCTTAGCACTTTCGTTCAATTTAATAAAAACGAACTTCATCAGAAACACACCCATTTCAACTGTCACATTTAAATAAACACTTAAAATAATCACATGATAAAAATCAACCAATAAATGACCATAAACAATTAATATCAAAAATGTAAAAATATTGATAAACACATCTACTTAAGAAATGTATAAGTCTGAAGCTAAAAAATATAATTATAACTTTTTTGCTTGTAAAAAGCACTTAATATTAATCATATAATTTAGGCCAGGAGACTGGTCTGCCCTTAACAAAATCTGCCATAATGTTTTATGGCATTCCAACAAAGTGTTGTAGCCTCCACTGAATAAATCAGTACTGACTCTTTCTAAAACAAAAAATGAAAACTTCTTGAAACTAGAACAAAAAGCTGAATGTCTAGCTAATGCATTAGACAGATCCTTGTACCCAGGAAGACTGAATGCTGTAATTAAATCAAAAGGTGCTTCAACAAAAGTATTAAAGGGCGTGCACACTTATGCAACCAGCTTATTGTACGTTTTTTTATTTTTTATATCTTCCCCTAACAGATTTGCTTGTTTTTCAATTGAATTGTACAGGTAATAGGTCACATTAAAGGTGAGAAAAGTTTTGAAATGATTTATTGTGGTCTCATTTTTTTATATCACAAAAACCTGGCATTTTAACAGGGGTGTGTAAACTTTTTATAGCCACTCTGTGTATATACTTACATACATACATATATATATATATATATATATATATATATATATATATATATATATATATATATGAATTGTCCCCTGCAAAAATGATATTGTTTGAGGATTTTTAAGGACAGTTGCACACACCAGGGTTTTTTCGCACATGTGTGGTAACATATTAACATTTGTTTTTTCACCCTTTTACGTGGTCGATGTTTTGACTGATGACATTTAGGTCTACTGATGTAAATAAGTAAATCCATATTACATCACTGCACTATTTCACCACGGGCACCAGGATGGTCATGGCAAGCCCCCATTTTCCAAATTTCCATTGACTTCCTCCTTCGCTGTGGTTCTGTTACCATTTCTACTACTGTATTTAGCAGAACAATAGCTCTTATTGACTTCTTCCATCAGAATGGGTATAGAGTCATGCCCTAGGGGAACTCATGACTTCTTTACCAGTTAACTACCGATCTGTGGTTTTCTTTCTATATACTCTGTGCCTAACTAGATTGGCAGTGAATTCAATCAAGCCTGCACCACAAAAATGTACAATTAAGTTTCAGCTAAGGGTACCTCTGTGCATATATATATATATATATGTGTGTGTGTGTGTGTGTGTGTGTGTGTGTGTGTGTGTGTGTGTGTGCACATACAAATGAATAAACTGGATACAAAGTGTACAAACCACTGCTATCTACCTGACAGTTAGTGCAACTCCAATAGGTTCTGTGGGATTTGTGAACTAGCCATTAATCATTCTATATTACCCATTCTGGCTATCCCCTTGTCACTGGAGACATAGGCAGAAACAAAACCCATACACTAGAAGGTCTTTTGTGATCATAATATAATGTTAAAGAAAGGAAGTAATTGAGTTAATTTTTCCAAATGTCTAGTTTTGTTTAATATTGTGACAAGACTGGACCCTATTCCTAACTTAGGGCATAACTTTCATGAACTCTGCTTTGTTTCTGTCTTTGATGCTTTCCAAGAATGTGCTTCTAAGCTCTCACAGCATACCGTGAGTTGCCTCCTCCATAGCTCATATAGGTTAGCTGTACTGAAAAATATTTAATGTAAGCTTGGAAAATATGTTTTTAGTGGACCAGTAGCTCTTAGTAACACTGAAACTATCTGGTTGTTCTCATTTTACATTGCCTCTAGTTTTTATTTACATATCGCGGCATTTTATAATTTTATGTCTTTCAGGACACAAGACACTATAGTCACTGGAAGTAGCTATTGTGATACTCCTTGCTGCTTTTGTCTTTTTCATTTCAAATGCAGTATTTAGTTTTCTTGTTCCTACTTTCTCAGCTATTGGCACTGGAGAACCAAGTACTAGCTGTGATAATATATGGGATTTGGTGTGGGTAAATAACCATTTGAATGCTTTGTCTTGTCACAGAGATCTTAGCAGGGGAGATCTAACCATCTGTGTGTATTATTTGAGGTTTCACCATATACACATTATATGAACAATTCTGATGTGGTTAGCAGGACGTTTTATCTCTCAATTCTGAAATAAATTTATGGAATTGGGAATCTTCCCTATCTATTCTGGTGTATACAGGAGAGCTGGAGTAAGCTACTCTACATTATTGACAACATGAAACAATGATTTGTGCCTATTGGTACTGCTGCTAGGACTAGATATAACTCTCCATCTTGATGGACAAGTGGCTTTCTTACTTTAAGTGTTGGAAGAAAAGAGTATAGAGATTCTTTAAGTCTCATCCAATTTTTTTCTTTTTTTTATCCCTGGGATAACAATTTGTCCTTTATCATGGCTTAGCTGCAGAGTGGTTTGCCACTTTCATGGTCACTTTAATATGATTGAGCAACTGAAATTTTGTACTGGTTTCCTACTGAAGACTGCCTAGTATCTTCATGTGGCAACTGATCATATGCTTCCCATTCCACCTGTTTCTCCTTAATATGGGGACTCATTGTCCCATCATGTTGTAACATTGCCAGAGTTGGACTTTCTGAATTAAATCTTTCACTTCCCAGTAATTCATAACTTCAGTTTCTATTTCTTTAACTTCTCCACTAATAATCCTCTTTTTTTTTACTTTCATAGAGTACTTTCATAGATTAGTACTAGGCTAACTGCCCTTGTGAGCCATTTTCAGCCTAGCCAATTACCCCATGTGAGAATCAAACCCTGCACCTTGTGTCTGCAAGGTAAACACCTTAACCTTTACACCCTAACCATTTTGCCAACCTCCCACCCATAATTTCCCCCCTTTGTTTTCTTGTTTGTATTGTAAAATGATTCATATCTGGATGCCTTTGCCTGTATTTCTTTTCAAATATATTTGGTGACGCTTGTATTGATTAGTTTTGCTTTCTCCTTTGCATAAATATTACACTGTATTAAATGTCTTTTTCTTTCCCATGTCTATATTTCTTCTTCAGATGTCTCCTACTCCACTTGTTTCTTCGTCCTTTGGAAACTCTTGTTCCATTATGCTGTGACATAACCCGTGTTAGACTTTCTACACTAAATCCTTTCCTTCAGAGGTATTCCATAACTTCAGCTTCTATTTGTTTAACTTCTACTTTACTAATCTTCTGTTCTGCATTCCCGCTTTGTGATCTTAGTTTTTGTATTGTGAAATACTTCATATCTGGGTGCCTATGCCTGTATTTCTCTTCAAATATCTTTGGAGCTGCTTTTTTATATTTATTAATTTGGCTTTTTCCTTTGCATAATTGTTGCACCTTATCTGATCTCTCTTTCTCTCCCATGTCCATGTTTCTTTTTTATACCTTTCAAAAATTTATTTGTTCTTTATATTTTCTCACTTCTGCTACCTCTTCTTTTTCCGGATGACCCAAATGTCTGTTAATGAACACAAACTCGCATTTTAAGCTTCTGACAGTTTTTCTTGTGCAAGTATTTTCTTTCCCCTAATTTCTCTCTTAATCTTTTTGAAAATCTTCTGTCCAGCAATTCTGTGCCTCCTGCATAATAGTAACAATACATAATTTCTTTCTTATCCTCAATAATCCACTCTATCATCTTTATAGATCTTTTTTGGCCTGTCAGTTTTTTTTTTTGTGGACTATTATGTCTACAACAGAGTGGCCATCCTCTCCCTTAGCCCGGCCTAACCCTGTTGCAGAAATATTTCCATGTCTTGAGGATTCTATATATCAGTGTCGTCTTGGTGAGATTTTATAAAAACAGGGCCAGCCACATGAAGATATTCACCAAGACTTGAGAATGAATTTAATTTCAGCAAATCTATTCTCTTTTGCTTGATGATTTTATCATCTGTCCATTCAGACCCCTATCATCTCTCCATTCAGACCCAGTACTTAATTTGTATGTTTTTTAATTTATCCAAGTCTTTTGGGTTTCTAATACCATGACGGGAATGGACCCCATTCCTATGATTAAAGTTCATGAAATTAGTATTGTTTAAATCTTTGATGTTAGCCAGAAGTGCTCTTCACAGCACCCGTAATGTCCCCACTAATGACTCCTTTTGCAATTCATACGGAGTTACTTGTATCAGTACATATCTATGTGTGACTGTAAATTATTTTTTATAAAACCTGTTGCTCCTACTACTATTAAAACTGTCTGGGTATCCTTCTTCCACATTGGTCTGATATCTACCTGCAAATCCTAGTATTTTATGACTTTGTGCCTTTCTGTACATAAGACACTGTAGTGACTGGGTGTAGTAATTTCAATAATCAATGCTACTATTGTCTTCTTTTCATGGACTACTATATCTGTTTTTTTTGCATCCATTTTTTGAACTGCTGGTAATGGGTGATCCCATATGATACAAACTTCATCATTTTCAATAACTCTTTGTGGCTCATGTTTCCAATGTTTTTCAACTACTTCAGTATTGCAATGTTTGTACAATCCCCAATGCAGCAGTCTTTCCACACATAAGTCTTGCCTTTCAGTAGAGAGTCCTTCTGCCATTAGTATATCACAACCAGCACAAGATGTGTGACTGTTTTCAGTTATGTTTTACAAAACCTCAATTTGTCTGTTTCGTATTGGTTTTAATTTGGGCAGTTTCTATTTCTGGACACCACTCTATTAGTGAGTTATTATACTTACAACTATATTTATGTATTTTCCACATTTCTAGCCTTCTCATCTGATCATTCATCTTATATTCTTTCTTTTTTTTTTTTGGCATATTCAGTTCCTGCCTGATTTTTATCTACTTCTGGTTTGATTTCCATTCCTGCTTGACACCAATACACTTATGTTAAACTAAGCAGAGAAGTCATCTTAGACTTATTCTTCTCATGTTTTAAAGCTTTCCCTATGTTTGGGTCTTGTGAGGTCAGCAGATATGTATGCGGTCCTACAATTACAGATCTATACATGTAATCAATTTTGAGGAGGCCCATACCTCCTTCAGAACAATAAATATATAGTCTTGGTATACACTGATTTTTATAAATCATTTGATAAGCATGAGGCATCCTTCTTGTTTTCCTGTCCAACATATCCAACACCTTTTGGGGCCAGTCAGTCACTCCAAGACTGTAAGTTAAGACAGGAAGAGCAAATTGGTTTATAGGTTGGACTGTGTTCCTAGATGTCAGCACTGTTTTCAGTACAAATTTTAGTCTTGTAAAATATTCCTTATTAAGTTTTATTCACATATGTTCATGTTTTATTGTTGATCCTTCATCGATTCTCAAATAGTTATAGACTCGCTCTTGCTTAAGTTCTTTTATATCACATTTTTGCCCCAGGCTGATGTTTTCTTGGTTCTGCAGCTTTCTTGCTTTAAAGGTTTCTTTTGCACATCTATCAAGACCAACTGACATTCTTATATCATCTGAAAAAGTTTTGACCACTTGCAGTTGTTCTTTCAGTTCCTCATCTGATGTACTATACAGTTTTAAATCATCCACCAAAAGAAGATGAGAAGTTTTTATACTTTGCTGTTTTCTGGGAGCCAAATAGTAGCTATGACCTAATCTGTTAAGTAGACAGCTTAATGGGTTAAGGGCAAGACAAAAGAGCAGACAAAGACTCACCCTGGAATATCACCCTTTGAATTTTTATCCCTGGAATAATAATTTGGCCTTTATCATGGCTTAAGTGCAAAGTGGTTTACCACTGCTTCATGGTCACTAAAATGTAATTGATCAATGTAAGTTGTATCTAATACATTTTTAAGTACTCTTTTATTCATGCATGTGGAATACTCTCAAATGCTTTTTTTGTAGTCTATCCATGCCATATTTAGATTCTTCCTGTGTTGTCAGTTCTCCATTATGACTTTCTTTAACAATCAATGATCCTTTGTTCCATATGACTTTCTTTTGTTACCCTTTTTCCTATTGCCATGACTGAGTTTTATTCTAAATGTCTATAAACTCTGCCAGCATCAATTCCAGTATGTAGTTTATATCTCTTTGGAAGGCAAGCTATTGGTCTATAGTTTCTAGGATAGCTTGCAGGTTCACTCTTAAGTAGAAGTATTGTTTTTTCCTGTTATTAACCAGGTTGGTGCCTGTTTGGGGTGCACATCTAAATAGTTCTCACTCATGGCGAAATCTTCATGTAAGGATGTTAATACTTTTAGACAGAAGCTATGTACTGCATCTAAGGCTAGGATTTTTCAATTATGAGCTTTTTTTGTTTTATTCACTCTCTGGCCGTTACTTCATCCCTTTTCATTTCCTGTACATTTGAATTTATTATTCTCTTTTACTTCTTCTATCTATTCAGCATCTTTGTTATGTTCCATAGGATCTTCATAGATACTTCTCCAAAATGTATCTATCTTTTCTTTTTTGGTGGTATTTCAATTCCATTTACCTTGTTTCCCAATTGTCTATAAATGTTTTGGGATCATCAATACATCATTATTTTGTATTATTTACCTGCATATCGTTATTTTGTATTATTTACCTGCATATCTTCTAAGTGTTTCTGCCTGTGCTGATATTTTAGTTTATCATTTGTGATAATACATGATAGATCCTGATCTGTTCTGATACTGCGCATTGCTTTTATCACGTCTATCTTTCTGAGTATTTTTTGATCTGTTCCCTCTTTATACTCTTCTAACAGCTACACTTCTTATTTTTGTCAAACACCTTCATTGAATTAACACTTGTGATATAGGCAAATTTACATTCATATAAAATTAATCAACTATGTTAACATAAACATTATACTTCACATATATTGCTATATATCTTATAACCTAAGCAATAACTGCTTTATAGTTTTCTCTATTTGATACTTCCATGATGCCATTTGACTTCTTCCCTTCCTTTCCTTTACTACCCTGTACTTTTTGTGGTAAGATTGTATCCGTTATTAATTTAACTGCCCAGTAATATATCCAATTTACTTTGGTTATATCACATGAATTTCTATGAACAGTCCTAATTACTGTGTTCATTTGTTTTATCAACCTTACAACTATTTGGGTTTTATTGACTTTCTGCAGTTTATTTCTTTCATTGATCTTAATATGTCTGTCCACCTCTATTAAATCAGCAACTCTTCTCTTAGATAATTTTCTTCCTGCAGGCATTCTACAGAAAGTTCCAATGCATCTTCCTGTGCCACATTCTCTTCAGTTTCATCCTGTGTCATCCTTTTCTGTTTCATATGGGAACTCACTGGCCTATCACTCCAAAACATTAACTTTGTCAGAGTTGCCACAGTTTCCTGTTCCTTTAGTTGCTATGCAACTCCAATTGAACTTTTGTACTGGTTTCTTATGGAAGGCTCCAAAGTATCTTCATATGGCAATTGACAAACGATCGGATGTTTCCCACTCCACTGTTTCTCCTTAATTTGTGGATCCATTGTTCTGTCCTGCTGTGATGTTATCAGAGTTAGATTTTCTATACCTAATCTTTCACTTCACAGGTATTCCATAACTTCAGCTTCTATTTTTCTAACCTCTATTTTACTAATCTTCTGTTCTGTGTTACCTCTTTGTGATCTTATTTTTTGCATTGTGAAATGTTCCTTATCTGTATGCCTTTGCCTGTATTTCTCTTCAAGTATCTGTGGGGCTGATTTTTTTGTATATTGATTAATTTAGCTTTCTCCTTTGCATAAATATTGCACCACATCAGATCTCAATTTATTTACCATGTCCTTATTTCTTTTTTATACCTTTCAAAAATCTCTAGATTTTGTTCTTTATATTTTTGCACTTCCTCAGTCACTTCTTATTCCAAATGGCCCAAGGTTTCTTGGTCTGTATAATGTTTTCATAAATCTGTTGTATTAATGAACACAAATATTTATTCTTTTTTATTTATTGTACTTGTTTTAAAATTTCTCCAAGTCTTTTGGGTTTCTAATACCATTGTGATGCTCGTGCCCTGGCCCAGCAATCAAGGAGCCTCAATCCTCACCACTAACACCAGTGAGGGGCATATCATACATGAGGAAAGGATAACAAATACACACAGTAAAGTGCAATTTCCCTTAAGAGCACACAGAGATCACAGTCAGTCCGGGGCTGGTTGCTCCCTTGCTCTCCAGGTCCCCAATAAGACTCCCCACTGGCACAGCTATAGGGTCCAGATCTCAGCCTAGGGGGCAAGCTAAAACCTCTAGCACCCTCTCTGTCCAACCAGTGCTTCATGTCCCTGCCCAAGTAGCTGCACACACACACACACACACACACACACACACACACACACACACACACACACACACACACACATACACACTTTGAGATAAGAGTTTATACAACCACACAGACACTTCTGTGGAAGGCTGTCACAGGTTCTCCAGCTGTGCCCCTTTTACCCAGACTATACGGTAGTAATCACTTGCCACTACCCACTATTTATCAGCTACTCAAAGGCCCTTAAAAGGGTGTCCAATTATTACTGTGCAATATTATTATCCAATTGGTAGTATCGTTCAGGGCTAAAGCTATAGCAGTGGCTTTGTACAATTTTACCAAAGGCATACAAGTACTCTAAATAGCTTAAATTATCTCTACACAAACCAGTCACAGTTAAAAGGTTTTAAAATATTTAATAATAAATAATTAAAACCACAGAACAATACTTTCTACTACACAGTGCTAGTCAAGAGTTCAGAGATCACAGAGAAATACTTAAAATAAATCAGTAGTACAGTTCTGACATCACAGAAAAACAGTCTAATCTTTCTAGTTTCTAGTTATTTCTAGGATAAAACACACTTCTAAAATAACTTACATAAAGAGCAAGACAGTGCTGATGAGTTGGATAGTCAAGACAAAAATGCATTTTGATCTCTGGTTCTCTTAGTTTAAATTGAAGTTGCAGTTCTGATAAACATTATAAAATACTTCACAACTTCCTGGGGTTCTCAGGCCAACAGAAACTGCATCTACATTCTTTTACACCTAGGCAGAAACCAGAGCAATAAAAATACATTTGCATGCTTAATTCTAGCAATTTAATCAGTGGTTAAAACAATAGAAAGAATGTCTTCATCTAGACGGACTGGAGCCGACTTTAGATCAAAGGGTCACAACATGCTTTTACTGGGTCAGTAGAGAGCATTGTTGCCACATTTTTGTAACAGCATTTTATTTCATTTAAGACAACAAGCCTGTGATTTACATTCATATTTACAAATGACAGAATTATCTGCAAAATTCTATCTGGCTAGGCTGGCAGCCTTCACAACCATGACGGGAATGGACCCCGTTCCTAAGTCAAAGAACAATTAAAGTTCATGAAATTAGTATTGCTTCTATCTTTGATGTCAGCCAAAGTACTCTTTGCAGCACCTGCAATGTGCCCAGTAATGACTCCTTCGGCAATTCATATGGAGTTATATGTATTGGTAACATATCTAAATACTATTGTAGATTCTTTTTTATAAGACCCGTTGCTCCTACTACTATTGGAACTGTCTGGGTATCTTTCTTCCACATTGCTCTTCTTTCAGCTTGCAGATCCTGATATTTTCTGTCTTTGTGTCTCTCTGTATGCAAGACACTGTAGTCACTGGGTGTGGAGATTTCAGTGATCAGTGCTACCTTTGTCTTCTTTTCATGAACCACTATATCTGGTTTTCTAGCATTTATCTTCTGAACTGTTGGTAATGGGTGATCCCATGTGATGTAAACTTTTATTTTATTTATTTATTTTACATTTGTTGACCGGGCTAGTCTAGCTGGATATATGTCCATTTTCAGTAGAGGCCCGGGGAGAAAAGCTCCACACAATTTAAACAAAGTTCACATCTACAGAAAATACATATTTAGAATGCATATACATTTTCTTAAACAGAGAAGGCTGCAAGTTTACAAGTACATAACGAAGGTTACACATATTTCAATAGACTTAGCATAGTTAATAAGAAGTTACATTTAAATGTTACTAAAGAGTACTAGTTGAGAGAAGAGAAAAAAGCAATAGTGTCGATGAAGGTAATAAAGGAAGATAAGGAAAAATGAAATGGAGAAGCAGTTAGGTAATAAATCTAGAAGTAATATGAGTCACTTTAATGAATCCCGTACTAGCTAGGACTGTGAAGGAGAGGAAGCATAGTAGTATTTAATAAGAAATAGATTTATAGAAAAGAAGGCAAAATAAGTTAGAGAGAAGAAGTAGATTCAGAGATGAGAATCTTGAATCATTCAGGTAAAAATGGATAAGTTGGTCAGTCCGGTTTAGAACAGGGGCACATCCAGTGTATTTTTAGGAAGAGCTTAAGCTTATTTTTAAACAGAGTAGTTGAGGGAAGTGTGGTAAGTTCAGAGGGAAGTAGGTTCCAGGTTTTTCCAATGGAAATAGAAAACAGAGAGTCTCCAGCTCTATTGTTTGATTTGTTGATGTATACAAGAGATTTTTGTGATGATCTTAGGGACTTAAGGTTCTCATAGGGGTGGATAAGATTAGATAGGATGGGTGTTTTGTCAGGTTGATACAGTATTTTGTGGACGATGGTCAGTTGATTATATTTTAGATGCTGTTGAAATTCAAGCCATCCAAGGTGCTTTAGATTAATACAGTGATGAGTTCTGTAAGGATTACCTGTGGCATATCTGGCTATGCTATTATAGGAGTTTTCTAGTTTTTTAAGTTTTTTTTTTGACAGATTGGTAAAAATGGGTGAGGCATAAAGAAGGGTGGAGATAAGGTGTGTGTGGGCAATGGTAATTCTAGTTGCAGGAGTGAGGAAGGATTTGATCCTGTAAAGAGAGCCTATTTTTTTATTGGTAGTTTTCAGAATGTTGTTGATATGGGCATCAAAGTTTAGGTTATTATCTATGGTGATACCTAGCAGTTTGGTAGTTTGATCTTGGGATATGATTGTACTGTCATGGGATAATACAGAGAAGTCTATTGGTGGAGATTTACTGGTAGGTGTGAAAAGGAGAAGTTTAGTTTTTTTAGGGTTTAATAAGAGGCAGCGTTTTGTAAACCATAGTTCTACAGAGTTAAATGTGTTTTGAGATAGGGAGTGAAGTTCAGATACAGATGAAGCAGTGCGTATAAGTGTAGAGTCATCTGCGTATTGGATGCATGTAGCTTGGGGAATTACTAGGTGAAGGTCATTGATGAATATAGAGAACAGGAGAGGGCCCAGTATGGAGCCTTGAGGAACTCCAATATTAACAGGTAGCTGAGTAGAGAGACCGTTGTTCCAGAGTACAGCTTGATGTCTGTTATTTAAGTAGGAATGGGACCATTTTATAGCTAGTGTGTCAAGAGACAGAGATTTGAGAATGTTTATGAGTATAGTGTGATTTACCATGTCAAAAGCTTTGGATAGGTCTATGAAAAGTGCAGAGGAGAGCATGTTAAGGTTTCGGTTGTTATTGATAGTGTCAATAAAGGAAAGGAGGGCAGTAGTTGTGCTATGGGAAGGTCGGAAGCCATGTTGGGTGTTGGAAAGCAGGTTATTTTGGAGAAGATGGTCTAGCAATTGCCTATGGATACATCTTTCCATGATCTTAGATAGAGGAGAAATTAGGGCTATGGGATGATAGTTAGAGAGTTCAGTGGAGTCTCCTCCTTTGTGAAGGGGAATAATATGAGAGACTTTCCAGAGTTTAGGGATATATCCTTCAGTGATGGTTCTATTAATGAGGATGGAGATTGAGATGGGTAAGCAATTGATTTGGCTGCTATCTGTAGGTATTCTGATGGTAGTTGGTCAGCAGAAGGAGTACATGGTTTCAGTTTTTGGATAAGGGTGAGAATAAATGCTGTGGGGACAGGTTGGAAGAGAAAAGGTGGAGGTGGGTTAGAGCCAGAATTGGATGTTATGTCTTGAGGAGAGAGTTGACAAGCAAGAACTTGAATTGCTTTGATAAAGAAGGTGTTTAAGGTGTTTGCAGTTTGTTTAGGATTGTCTTTGTCAGTGCCTTGTGGGTTAGGCGTGATAGATTGACTTGGATGTAATAACTGATTAATACTTGACCAGAATTTTTGGGGTTTATTGTGGTAGGTCTGCTGAAATTGTAAATAGTATTTTTTTTTATCAAACACTGTGGCTTTTTTTGTTTCATTTCTCAGTTGTTTGTAGTTTTGGATGTCAGTATGGTTTTTAGTTAAGCGTGATTTATTCCAGTATTTATTTCTGAGATGGATTTTTTGTTTGGTTTCCCTAGTAAGCCATGGAGCAGATTTTGTTCTTATCCTGATAGAGCGGGTAGGAGCATGACGGTTGAGTATGTTTAGGAAATTAATA
Source organism: Protopterus annectens (assembly GCF_019279795.1). NCBI lineage: Eukaryota > Metazoa > Chordata > Ceratodontiformes > Protopteridae > Protopterus > Protopterus annectens. The sequence goes on from NC_056729.1 coordinate 1,498,676,881, forward strand.
TTAAAGTAATCAACAGCTTCATCAAGAGAAAGGTATTTTAATGGGGACCAATTACATGCTTTAAGTTCACTAAGGAATATATCTACGTTGAGTTTTTTCTTGGTTCTAATTTCCCTATATATGGGTTGAAAGGGTGGATTGGTTTTTAGTCTGATGATGTAGGTTAGTGAGTGGTCGCTTATGTCGTCAGGGAGGGTTCCGGTTTCATAAGTCTGAGGTTGACTATTAATAAGTATCCAATCTAAGGTGCTTTCTTTCTTGCTAAGTTTGTTTATTCTAGTAGGGAGGTAATAGTTTGGGTGAACCCATAAAGATTAATATGGCTCATGGGGCAGTTGTTATTGCAAGAATTCCAGTCTATGTTAAAATCGCCTAGGATTATGGTTTCTTGGGGAAGGTTTAGAGATAACCAACAAAGTATGTTTTCAATGGTAGTGATGTTATTACCTGGAGGAACATAAATACTAATAATATAGATAGATTTAGCTGGGTTGAGCTGAAACTTGGTAATAAGTATTTCAGCATTTGAGTCTTGGGAAGGTTTGTGGTTAAAGATGGTTATTTGAAGATCAGATTTGAATAGAACAGCTACTCCACCACCTTTCTTGGTTACACGGTCAAGGCGTATGATGTTATAACCAGGTGGTAAAATTTCATTGTCTTTTGTTGCTGGTTTAACCAGGTTTCTGTTAGACATATAATATCAAATAACTTTATTGTTTTCTGTGATGCTTTGTGGTTCATGTTTTCCAGTCTTTTTCAGCCACTTCAGTACCATAATGTTTGCACAATCCCCAGTGCAACAGTCTTGCCACATTATTATGCCTTTCAGTATACAGTCCTTCTGCCATTAGTATGTCACAACTAGCAATGAGATGTACAACTGTTTCCAATTTGGTTTTACAAAACCTGCATTTGGCTGTTTCTCCTACATGTTCAATGGACTTGGTAAACCAGTGGTGTATGTAGCCCACTATCTTGAGCTGCCAATATTAACTATTCATCTCTTAGTTTGAATTCGCCTTTCCTTAACTATTCCTGCAGTCATTCTTGATCAACATGAGGTTCCTCCAGAAGTTTTCTATACATGCAACTATATTTAAGCATTTTCCACATTCTTGCCTTCTCATCTGGTCCTTCACCTTATATTCTTTCTTTTGTTTTTTGGCACATTCAGTTGCTACCTGATTTTTCTCTGCTTCTGATTTGATTTCCATTCTTGCATGACACTGATATGCTTCCGCTAGATTGAGCAGAGAAGTCATCTTAGATTTATTCTCCTCATGGTTCAAAACTTTCACTATGTTTGGGTCTTATGGGGTCAGCAGATATGTGTGGAGTCCCATGACTGCAGATCTATACATGTAATCAATTTCAAGGAGGCCCATCCTTCCTTCAGAATGGGGAATATATAATCTTGGTATACATTGATTTTTATAAATCATTTGGTGATCATGAAGCATCCTTCTTGTTTTCCTATCTAATCTATCCAACACATTTTGGGGCAGGTCAATCACTCCAAAACTGTAAGTTAGGACGGGAAGAGCAAACTGGTTTGTAGCTTGGGTTTTGTTCATAGATGTCAGCTGTTTTCAGGATTAATGTAAGCCTTCTAAAGTATTCCTTACTAAGTTTTATTCACATTTGTTCATGTTTTATTGTTGATTCTACACCGATTGCCAAATATTTATACACTCCCTCTTGCTCAAGTTCTTTTATATCACATTCTTGTCCCAAACTGATGTTTTCCTGGTGCTGTAGTTTTCCTGCTTTAAAGGTTGCTTTTGCACATTTATGAAGACCAAATGACATTCTTATATCATATGAAAAAAGTTTTGACAATTTGCAGTTGTGCTTTCAGTTCCTCATCTGATGAGCTATACAGTTTTAAATCATCGACAAAGAAAAGATAAGAAGTCTTTATACTTTGACACTTTGTTGTTTTCTAGGAACCAAATTATAGCCATTACCTAAGCTGTTAAGTAGACACCTTAATGGGATAAAGACAAGGCAGAATAGCAGCGGTGACAGAGTCATCCTGGAATATCCCCCTTTGAATTTTTATCCCTGGAATAATAATTTGTTCTTTATCATGTTTTAATTGCAAAGTGGTCTGCCACTGTTTCATGGTCAAGGTAATGTAGTCAATCAGCATACCTCTCAAATGTACAGATTTTTCAGATAATGTCCAGATTTTTGCCTCATATTTTTAGTCTGTTTTTCATAAAATTATTGTTTCTGGCAAATTAGTGGTAAATCATTAAATATTGAAGTTAGAAAATAATGACAGACGTCTGAGTTTCAGGCTTCATACCCTTCAGAAAATTCATGCTAATGCAAAACCTGTTATTCTATGAACTTTCTAAGTTTGTAAGAGCATTAATTAAAATTGTCCCTATTTTTGGGCCTTTGTCCCACTTTTATTTATGGCTTTGTCCAGAGTTTTAGCTCTAAGAGGTTGAGAGGTATGTCGATCAGTGTAGGGTATATCTTATACATTTTTACTCACTCTTTTATCCATGAATGTGGGATACTATCAAATTATTTTTTCTAGTCAATCTATGCCATACTTAGATTCTTTGCCTTTTTACAGTTGTCCACTATGACTTTATTTAACAACAAATGATCCTTTGTTCCATATGATTTTTTGTATTGTCCTTTTGTTCTACTGCCAGAATTGAGTTTTCTTCTAAATAACTATAAACACTGTCTGCATCAATTCCCATATATAGTTTATACGTCATTGGAAGGTAAGTTATTGGTCTATAATTTTTAGGATAGCTTGCAGGTTCACTCTCAAGTAAGAGCATTGTTTTTCCTGTTGTTAGCCAGGTTGATGTCTGTTTAGGCTGCGCATATAAATAGTTCTTACTCATGGCTAAATCTTTGTGCAAAGTTGTTAATACTTTTAACCAAAAGTTAGGTACTGCATCTGGGTCTGAGGTTTTCCAGTTAGAGGCTTTTCTTAACTTTGTGTCAATCTCTCTTCAGCTTCATTGTAGCTGGTCATATGAATGTTGAGATTAAAGATGACACCAAAATGCTATGGTCTTAGATAATGAATTTGTTTCTCCATGCTGAATGCAGTTAATTAGGTAATTAGCTGATGGCTTTTCTAGCATCTGATTGCAAATATGTGATTAATGAGTCTATCAGTCTGTTAATTTCTTCATGTGGGAGACTGGTTTCCATTCCTGCCCTTGCCTTATACTTTATTGTTATCCTCACATTTAAGGGATGATCTTTGTATAAATATCTGTTTACCTGTCCATTCCTTCTTACATGAACAGACTTTGAATAAAAAAGAACTGCTTTGTTCACAAGTTCCTGTCTGAATCCCACTCTTTAATCTTTTTCTTCCTTCTATACTAATGTATCTTTTAGTTCTCATACATTACTTGCATCCTCTGTCCCATTTCAGTATTTATACTAATGTATCTTCTAGTTCTCATATGTTATTTGTATCATCTGTCCCATTTCAGTATTTATACTAATGTATCTTCTAGTTCTCATACGTTACTTGTATCCTCTGTCCCATTTCAGTATTTATACTAATGTATCTTCTAGTTCTCATATGTTACTTCTATCCTCTGTCCCATTTCAATATTTATACTAATGTATCTTCTAGTTCCCATACGTTACTTGTATCCTCTGTCCCATTTCAATATTTATACTAATGTGTCTTCTAGTTCTCATACATTACTTGTATCCTCTGCCCAATTTCAGTATTTATACTAACGTATCTTCTAGTACTCATACGTTACTTGTATCCTCTGTCCCATTTCAGTATTTATACTAATGTATCTTCTAATTCTCATACGTTACTTGTATCCTCCATCATATTTCAGTATTTATACTAATGTATCTTCTAGTTCTCATATGTTACTTGTATCCTCTGTCCCATTTCAATATTTATACTAAGGTATCTTCTAGTTCTTATATGTTACTTGTATCCTCTGTCCCATTTCAGTATTTATACTAATGTATCTTGTAGTTCTCATACGTTACTTGTGTCCTCTGTCCTATTTCAGTATTTATAGTAATGTATCTTCTAGTTCTCATACGTTACTTGTATCCTCTGTCCTATTTCAGTATTTATACCAATGTATCTTCTAGTTCTCATATGTTACTTGTATCCTCTGTCCCATTTCAGTATTTATACTAGTGTATCTTCTAGTTCTCATACGTTACTTGTATCCTCTGTCCCATTTCAATATTTATACTAATGTATCTTCTAGTTCTCATACGTTACTTGTATTCTCTGTCCCATTTCAGTATTTATACTAATGTATCTTCTAGTTCTCATATGTTATTTATATCCTCTGCCCCATTTCAGTATTTATACTAATGTATTTTCTAGTTCTCATATGTTACTTGTATCCTCTGTCCCATTTCAATATTTATACTAATGTATCTTCTGGTTCTCATACGTTACTTGTATCTTCTGTCCATTTTCAGTATTTATACTAATGTATCTTCTAGTTCTCATACATTACTTGTATCCTCTGTCCCATTTCAGTATTTATACTAATGTATCTTCTAGTTCTCATACGTTACTTGTATGCTCTGTCCCATTTCAATATTTATACTAATGTATCTTCTAGTTCTCATACGTTACTTGTATCCTCTGTCCCATTTATGTATTTATACTAATGTATCTTCTAGTTCTCAAACATTACTTGTATCCTTTGTCCCATTTCAGTATTTATACTAATGTATCTTCTAGTTCTCATACGTTACTTGTATCCTCTGTCCCATTTCAGTATTTATACTAATGTATCTTCTAGTTCTCATACTTTACTTGTATCTTCTGTCCCATTTCAGTATTTATACTAATGTATGTTCTAGTTCTCATACTATACTTGTATCCTCTGTCCCATTTCAGTATTTATACTAATGTATCTTCTAGTTTTCATACGCTACTTGTATCCACTGTCCCATTTCAATATTTATACTAATGTATCTTCTAGTTCTCATACGTTACTTATCCTCTGTCCCATTTCAGTATTTATACTAATGTATCTTGTAGTTCTCATACGTTACTTGTGTCCTCTGTCCTATTTCAGTATTTATAGTAATGTATCTTCTAGTTCTCATACGTTACTTGTATCCTCTGTCCTATTTCAGTATTTATACCAATGTATCTTCTAGTTCTCATATGTTACTTGTATCCTCTGTCCCATTTCAGTATTTATACTAGTGTATCTTCTAGTTCTCATACGTTACTTGTATCCTCTGTCCCATTTCAATATTTATACTAATGTATCTTCTAGTTCTCATACGTTACTTGTATTCTCTGTCCCATTTCAGTATTTATACTAATGTATCTTCTAGTTCTCATATGTTATTTATATCCTCTGCCCCATTTCAGTATTTATACTAATGTATTTTCTAGTTCTCATATGTTACTTGTATCCTCTGTCCCATTTCAATATTTATACTAATGTATCTTCTGGTTCTCATACGTTACTTGTATCTTCTGTCCATTTTCAGTATTTATACTAATGTATCTTCTAGTTCTCGTACATTACTTGTATCCTCTGTCCCATTTCAGTATTTATACTAATGTATCTTCTAGTTCTCATACGTTACTTGTATCCTCCATCATATTTCAGTATTTATACCAATGTATCTTCTAGTTCTCATACGTTACTTGTATGCTCTGTCCCATTTCAATATTTATACTAATGTATCTTCTAGTTCTCATACGTTACTTGTATCCTCTGTCCCATTTATGTATTTATACTAATGTATCTTCTAGTTCTCAAACATTACTTGTATCCTTTGTCCCATTTCAGTATTTATACTAATGTATCTTCTAGTTCTCATACGTTACTTGTATCCTCTGTCCCATTTCAGTATTTATACTAATGTATCTTCTAGTTCTCATACTTTACTTGTATCTTCTGTCCCATTTCAGTATTTATACTAATGTATGTTCTAGTTCTCATACTATACTTGTATCCTCTGTCCCATTTCAGTATTTATACTAATGTATCTTCTAGTTTTCATACGCTACTTGTATCCACTGTCCCATTTCAATATTTATACTAATGTATCTTCTAGTTCTCATACGTTACTTATCCTCTGTCCCATTTCAGTATTTATACTAATGTATCTTCTAGTTTTCATACGTTACTTGTATCCTCTGTCCCATTTCAGTATGTGTACTAATGTATCTTTTAGTTCTCATACATTACTTATATCCTCTGTCCCATTTCAGTATTTATACTATTGTATCTTCTAGTTCTCATACGTTACTTGTATCCTCTGTCCCATTTCAGTATTTATACTAATGTATCTTCTAGTTCTCATACTTTACTTGTATCCTCTGCCCCATTTTAGTATTTATACTAATGTATCTTCTAGTTCTCATACGTTACTTGTATCCTCTGTCCCATTTCATTATTTATACTAATGTATCTTCTAGTTCTCATATGTTACTTGTATCCCCTGTCCCATTTCAGTATTTATACTAATGTATCTTCTAGTTCTCATACGTCACTTGTATCCTCTGTCCCATTTTAGTATTTATACTAATGTATCGTCTAGTTCTCATACGTTACTTGTATCCTCTGTCCCATTTCAGTATTTATACTAATGTATCTTCTAGTTCTCATACATTACTTGTATCCCCTGTCCCATTTCAGTATTTATACTAATGTATCTTCTAGTTCTCATACGTTACTTGTATCCTCTGTCCCATTTTAGTATTTATACTAATGTATCTTCTAGTTCTCATACTTTACTTGTATCCTCTGTCCCATTTCAGTATTTATACTAATGTAGCTTTTAGTTCTCATATGTTACTTGTATCCCCTGTCCCATTTCAGTATTTATACTAATGTACTTCTAGTTCTCATACGTTACTTGTATCCTCTGTCCCATTTTAGTATTTATACTAATGTATCTTCTAGTTCACATACTTTACTTGTATCCTCTGTCCCATTTCATTATTTATACTAATGTATCTTCTAGTTCTCATATGTTACTTGTATCCCCTGTCCCATTTCAGTATTTATACTAATGTATCTTCTAGTTCTCATACGTCACTTGTATCCTCTGTCCCATTTTAGTATTTATACTAATGTATCTTCTAGTTCTCATACGTTACTTGTATCCTCTGTCCCATTTCAGTATTTATACTAATGTATCTTCTAGTTCTCATACGTTACTTGTATCCCCTGTCCCATTTCAGTATTTATACTAATGAATCTTCTAGTTCTCATACGTTACTTGTATCCTCTGTCCCATTTTAGTATTTATACTAATGTATCTTCTAGTTCTCATACTTTACTTGTATCCTCTGTCCCATTTCAGTATTTATACTAATGTAGCTTTTAGTTCTCATATGTTACTTGTATCCCCTGTCCCATTTCAGTATTTATACTAATGTACTTCTAGTTCTCATACGTTACTTATATCCTCTGTCCCATTTCAGTATTTATACTATTGTATCTTCTAGTTCTCATACGTTACTTGTATCCTCTGTCCCATTTCAGTATTTATACTAATGTATCTTCTAGTTCTCATACTTTACTTGTATCCTCTGCCCCATTTTAGTATTTATACTAATGTATCTTCTAGTTCTCATACGTTACTTGTATCCTCTGTCCCATTTCAGTATTTATACTAATGTACTTCTAGTTCTCATACGTTACTTGTATCCTCTGTCCCATTTCAGTATTTATACTAATGTACTTCTAGTTCTCATACGTTACTTGTATCCTCTGCCCCATTTCAGTATTTATACTAATGTACTTCTAGTTCTCATACGTTACTTGTATCCTCTGTCCCATTTATGTATTTATACTAATGTATCTTCTAGTTCTCATACGTTACTTGTATCCTCTGTCCCATTTCAGTATTTATACTAATGTACTTCTAGTTCTCATACGTTACTTGTATCCTCTGTCCCATTTCAGTATTTATACTAATGTACTTCTAGTTCTCATACGTTACTTGTATCCTCTGTCCCATTTCAGTATTTATACTAATGTACTTCTAGTTCTCATACGTACTTGTATCCTCTGTCCCATTTCAGTATTTATACTAATGTACTTCTAGTTCTCATACGTTACTTGTATCCTCTGTCCCATTTCAGTATTTATACTAATGTATCTTCTAGTTCTCATACGTTACTTGTATCCTCTGTCCCATTTCAGTATTTATACTAATGTATCTTCTAGTTCTCATACTTTACTTGTATCCTCTGTCCCATTTCAGTATTTATACTAATGTATCTTCTAGTTCTCATACGTTACTTGTATCCTCTGTCCCATTTCAGTATTTATACTAATGTACTTCTAGTTCTCATACGTTACTTGTATCCTCTGTCCCATTTTAGTATTTATACTAATGTATCTTCTAGTTCTCATACGTTACTTGTATCCTCTGTCCCATTTCAGTATTTATACTAATGTACTTCTAGTTCTCATACGTCACTTGTATCCTCTGTCCCATTTTAGTATTTATACTAATGTATCTTCTAGTTCTCATACGTTACTTGTATCCTCTGTCCCATTTCAGTATTTATACTATTGTATCTTCTAGTTCTCATACGTTACTTGTATCCTCTGTCCCATTTCAGTGTTTGAATGCCATGTTGTTTTCATTTCTCCAAACGTTGCAGTTTGTCCCTTGTGGTATCATTTGGCAGGCTGTCCTTTCTTCATTGAAGGCATATTATCCTGTGTTATACACAATAATTTATGTTGAGTCTTTCCTTACTTTGTACCCATTTCCACTTATATATTTCCTCATTATTTTTTCTTCCCTTACTGCAAGTGCACACAGTGTGTTTTCTTTCAATGATTTTTTTCTGTTTGGTAATGTGTTTTACTGCACTGCATTTTATTTTATTTTGAAATTGTTAACTGGGTTACAGCACTTATCCTGTTGGACCAATTTATGTCTCAGTGCTGGGTAGATACAATAGATGCATTACATTATATACATTATACAGTGAGTGATAAAATGCAATATATACATATAATACAAACAAAGTTGATATCATACTGGATAGCTGACTTGAGGATATAAAGGCAGGAGATAAATGGCATTATATACAGAGTGACTGACAAAACGTAATATAGATGTGCTTTATATACAGAGTGAAGATCAGAGTTGCTTTGCTGAAAGAATCACAATGAAAAGCAGTCAGAACAAGGCATGTAGAGGGAAGAAGGGTATGAAGAGGTTAGTTATATGACCAGAGAGATAACCTTTAGGCATGACCTGTAAGTGCTTAAAGCCCTGTAACATGTTAGGAGTACTGTTTGGTACATACTGTTAATATGTAGTGATGCATTTGGTCAGCTCCATCCTTATTTTATTTCATTCCCATCTTCTCTCCCCCAGAGAATATGACTGAGCTTGCATTCTGTTTTTGCTTTTCATTATTTGTCTTTCTGGATTCAGGTACTACTTACAGCTCTTTGTTTAATCCTTCCTAGCCAAATTTTATCCTTACTGCAAACACAATCAAGAGTTCTTTTGAGTGCTCCTTAAATTAAATTAGTTTTCTGTAAGTTATTCTTTTGCAACCAGAGATTGATACTGTTGTGCTGAGTTTGGTCACGCACAGCACGGACATCTTCAGCTGTCCATTACTGCTAGCCGTTAGAAGTCTTTTTTTACCAAACTGATTCTGAGCCATTAATATGGCATAAAAAAATCATTTACTTGCAGTTATAAACAAAAAAAGTGATCTAGAAAAAGAACTTAAAACAATAGAAGTGATATAAAAACTTTGTTTGATTGTATTGGCTTTCTTTTAGCCAGCAGGTACATTTTTTGTACAAGATTGCTTTTGTCCCATTAAAATTATTTTGTTTATTTTATTTGCATACTTGATTCTAAAAGAATCAAGTATAAACTAACCCCAGCAAATGGATCTATGCCTTTTCTTAGGATTGCTCTCCCTCACATACTGTGATAAACCATTTATACTGGTTGACAAGGTGCTGAGTAAGGGTTTTGGATATGTGAAGGATGAGAATGACTCAGGATAATAGTGTAATGCACCTACTTTTGAGCTATACAATTAAATACATTTCTCCTAAAAATGAACGTTGTTTATGATTTGTAACAGATTCTAATTCTTACCAAACAAATGGTGTTGGGAAAGGGTGTCATGGAATTACACTTTTGGAAATATGAACATGCCTTTTTGTCAAGCTTGTGATTTGTACATGCATTTATTATTCCATAAGTTATCTTGCACATTCATTGCTAAAACAAATCTTTCTACAGTTGTCAAACAAATCCATGGTGTCATGGCCTGATCAGATCTTTCAAAATGCATCCTGATTTTGTTTTGCAAATTATATCATGAAAATAAACTTTCATGAGCTATAGATATCTTATTAATGACAAAAGCACCTGAAATATCAAACTTGAGGCTGTTGTTGAGAATTAAACTTTTACTTATCAGAGTATTATTCATTTACTTTAGGGTCCCAAGAGCTAGTCAGCTACGGTCTAGTTTAGTTTGCCGATGAATTCTGGTTATTAAAACTTGCCAGATTATTCAAATAAAGCTCTTTCAGACCAGCTGCAAAGATATCAAACAGAGAAAACCAAAAATCTAGGGAAGGAAATGTTTTTACTGCTAAATGTTTCCAGTCAACACAAAAAAGTATGTTTCCCTAGTTGTGGCCTGCATATGCGTGTTTTAAATATGCAGTGGGATTTGCTTAAGGGGAGTACAGATTGAAAACATCTAGTTTGAAAATCATTCTAATGAAAAAATCATGACAGAATATTAAATACAGCATGGTTTTCACACATCAAAAAATATACTTTTACTTTTATTCTACCACATCTGACATGAAATTCCATGGAAATACTGCTACTAGATGACACATCAGCTGTGTACATAAACTCAGTCATTAAAATCAGTGGACTGGATTCCATTTATTTTTAATTGTCAAGCAGTAATACTCTTCTTGTCTCTAAGAACAGACGAATCGTAGATTCATGCAGTACTGCCCTCATGTATATGGGAATGAAAAACTGTCAATACCAGATGTTTTGCAAACCACAAAGAAAAAAGCCAATCTTCCAGGATTAGTACTGAAAATTATGTTTTGTTTATGACAGATTTGTTTTCATACACTCACATTTCAGAACATTCTCATTGGCTGTTGAATACCTATATGCAGAATAAGTATGCATATATAGTTACTGCTCTGTATACGGCAACGTGTGTGTGTGTGTGTGTGTGTGTGTGTGTGTGTGTACATGTGGCCAGCACATATACCTAGTTACTGCTTTGTATATAACATGTCAGTGAGTGTGCGTTTGTGTGTGTGTGTGTGTGTGTGTGTGTGTGTGTGTGTGTGTGTGCACGTGTGTGTGTGTGTGTGTGTGTGTGTGTGTGTGTGTGTGTGTGTGTGTGTGTGAAGCAGGCAGATATACCTAGTTATTGCTCTGCATATGTCGTATCCGCGGTGGTGCGTGTGTGCACGTGTGTGTGTGTGTGTGTGTGTGTGTGTGTGTGTGTGTGTGTGTGTGTGTGTGTGTGTGAAGCAGGCAGATATACCTAGTTATTGCTCTGCATATGTCGTATCCGCGGTGGTGCAGTGGTAGTGTTGTTGCCTCACAGCAAGAGGTTATCCCATTCGATTCTCGGCTGGAGTGCGGGAAGTGCCTTCTGTGTGGAGTCTGCATGTCCTCCCCACAGTTGGGTGGGCATTCGAAAGACATGCGTAAATGGGCATGCCTTCATTGAAGGTTGAACGTCGCACTGGCACCTCCACGTTCATGAACAATCTACTGCCCATCATTAGCGGACCGGAGTTCCGCTGTGGCGACCCCTAACCAGGAAAAGTCGAAAGACAAACAACAACATTGCTCTGCATATGTCAGTGAGTGTGTGTGTGTGTGTGTGTGTGTGTGTGTGTGTGTGTGTGTGTGTGTGTGTGTGTGTATATATACACGTGCATGTGGATGCATTTACATGTGTGATTGTGCTGATGTGTTCGCGTTTGTGACTGTGTATATGTGTGGGTATGTGTGCAAGTGCACATGCAATTCTGTAAATGCACATCACTTTTATTATAAATGCATATAGGTTCATAAGTCAGTTGCAGGATAACTGCCCTTGCAGGCCATTTTAAGCCTAGTCAGTTACCCCATTTGAGACTCAAACCCTGCACTTTAACTATTATAACAATCCCTAAGTGCTGAAAATGCTTGGAGGATTTAATTCACCCACGTCAGATCACATAGGTTTATCTCCATTAAGATACGATACAAACAGTAAAAAAAATACAGTTACTACATCACAGTGATTGAACTGTTACACATTTCAGAATGATCCGTGTGGATTTCTAGAAGGATATCTTTCTTTTAAATATCACTCTGGCTTAAATTCTGAAGATGAACTTGGCTGTTATCTTCTGATTTTATCAAATTAATTGCAAGTAAGTCTGAGGTGTAAAAATGAAAGTAGCGTATTAAGTGTCTAATACTATAAATTGATATAATGTGTTCTTATTTATGTATTTATTTATTTATTTATTTTATTTATTTTACATTTGTTTACTCATGAAAGTCCAGTTGGACACAGGTCCTTTTTCAGTGGAGGACTGGGGAGAAAAGCTCCAGGAAAAAATATAAACATAAACATTGTAGAAGTTGACAAGCTTACAAGGACATTACATGAGCATACAACAGTATTTACACAATGATTAGAAATGCATTTACCAGAGGTAGCATCAACATAATATGTAAAACAAAAGTAAATTTTATTTTAGTGAGTTGCAGTGCAAGTGAGTTCAGGAATAGGAGTAAGATATCACCCAGTGAGCAGTATGTGGTTATTTATACAGAGGTTAGTATTAGCCAGGAGAGTTACAGGTGCAAAGCCATGCATTTTTCAAGTGTGCTGTTAGTAGCTTTTTAATTTGTGCTGTGTAATTTATGTATTTATTTGCATTTTATTGACCAGCTTAGTTCCAAAAGGCCTGTGGCCTATTTTCAGAGCACTGGGAAAATTCCCTGTTCTTTTCTGGAAAGGGTGCTCTTGAGTGCTTTGTGCCTCGATCACCAAGGAGAATAGACATCAGGCAAAACAATATGAGTGTATGACTGAAGTATTATAAACACACAATGTTGTGGAAGACTTTGTGGTAACCATATTGAGTAGAGACGGAGTGGATGATGACACCTTGAAAAAAGGTTCATAGACGGCAAGCCTGATTTCAAAAAAGCTGGGTCATGGAATGGTATACTGGAACAAATGTTTCTATTACAAAAACAAGGAGATACAATGAGCGAACTGTTCATGGCTTTGGAAGTCTTTCCATTTGCTAAGGAACTACACAGCTGTAAGGATATAAAGACAGTAAGGGAACATGATGAAGTATGTGGCAACGAAAGAGGAAGTGATCATCAAAGTGAAGGACAGAGGGAAGGTTAGAGGCAACAAGGAAGTGTGCTTGTGTCACTGGGTAAAAAAAAAAGAATAATAATTGTACTGACAACATTTAAAAAAAAATGATTTAGGTACAAACCAAAGTAAATTAAGACTGAACAGCTCATGTACTAAGGGACAGAGTATGAAACTACTCAGTTTTATTGTTGATTACTTTCATTCTATCGTTCACGGGGTGGTGCAGAAACTTGTGCAGGTGTCAGTTTCAAAATTTCTGAGTTGGCTTGTAAGTTTGTTGAATTGTGTTATGAAAACTGTGAGATTGCTGCATGGAATTACTGTGCTAGTTCAGAAGCGAATGTTGAAGCAAGAAAGGTTTTCAGTGGTTTAGAACTCACAAAAATTATCATGAAGGATATTGGGTCTTGTGTAACAGAAACTTTTGGAACTATTTCAGAAGTGAGGGAAAATCATGGATGAAAGAATTATATGAAGTAGAAGTAGGAGAGCTGTCTAACATTATATATATAGACGAAGACGCAAATGTAAGGCTGATTTGTATATGTGGTGTATACATTATCATAGCAATAACCCATGCCTGGGTGTGGGTAATGCTGGATTTACCCACAGTTGGCGTGGTTTGGTCATGAGGGAGAAGCCCAAGTGGCCAAACAAAGCCAACCGTGGGTAAATCCAGCATTACCCACACCCAGAGGTGGGTTATTGCTATTATATAATGACATTATTTAAGAAAAAAAATAATTACTTCTCTTAAATAATGGAATTGTATAATGCCTCCTTGCTGCCCTTCCATAGCTGTCTGGTATTCTGCAGCAGTTCTGATGTACTGCGCATACATATGCCTATGCAGTACATCAGAGCTGTGGGCAAAAGCAACGGAAAAGGAGAAAGCAAGATCTCCGTTGCTTTTTACAAACTGTCTTGCTATGTTAAAGGAGTTTAATACAGCGAGACAGCTTTAAAAAAAGCAACGGAGAATCTCAGTTGCTTTTTTTAAAGCTGTCTCGCTGTGTTAAACACGTTTAACATAACGAGACAGTGTGAAGCAACAGAGATCTTGCTTTCTCCGATGCTGTAAAAAAAGACTTATAGTAATGGAAAAAGTCCGGGCAACCGGACCTTTTTCCATTACTATAACTCTGATTTACAACGTGCACGCTGATCAATCAGCATGCACGTTTTTGAATATTAATGGGGGGGTTGTTGTATAATATACATTATTAATGAAAACAATAATGTTGGGAGGCACTGAGGACAGCCCAAAACCTTTTTCTGTTGGAAATTGGATCACCTGATGACTAAAAGTCCATTTAATTTCTACACTCAATTTGGAGAAAGGAGGCATAAAGAGGCTTACAGCAGAATAATGTAATTGGGAATGTTTTAAATGTGAAAAAGGGCATGTGTGGTTTGAGTGACACTAATTATGACGTGCAAATTATTGAAGCAGATGACAATGGCAATATTGTAATGGAAAGTGAAGATATTGCCCTTAATTTTAGTAATGTTAAAACTATTTATGTAGTTATACAGAAGAACGAATAAGAAAAAGAAGAAATGGAAATAGAAAATACTGTGTTATTATCTGGTAGTGAGGATACTAGAACTACAAATGGATACAGGGTTTTGGATAAGGTAGGGAAGGTATATGAAAGTTATGGTTCAGGCAGATGGACTATGGATAATATTTGTGCTGCGGCTACATGGGCATCTCCTCACACCTTTATCAGTCACTACAAATTGGATTTGATATCCAGAGGCAGATCTTCCTTTGGTTCCACAGTGCTCAGGAGTATTTTCCACTGAGCTGCCCAAGGTTCAGGTGCTGGGGACGCTGTCCCACTGGTAAGAATGTAGGCGAGATTGGACTACATAACATCAAGAAGTTATGTACTCACCATAATGTTCAATGTATGTAGTCCATCTTTCCTCACATTCTTTCTTCCCCTTCCGCCTTCCCCCTCCTGGAGGGCCTAGAGGTTAGTTTTGGTTTCAGTACTCCTTTTGTTGTTGGGCTGATTCTTCCTCTCTGTGTTGTGTGTGTGGGGTGTGATTGCCTGAGCTTGCAGCAAACAAGATCTGGGGAAAGGGAGCAGTGCAGCATGGGATACCTCTTAGCCATAAGCCAATTGAAGACTTCGAGCTAGAGTATGGCCAAGTTGGAGCCGAGGTTCGGCTCTGAACCCACGGGTAAGAATGTGAGGCGAGATGGACTGCATACATCGAACATTATGGTGAATACATAACTTCTTGTTTCCTTCATTTCAGCCTCACAGTTCTGCAGTTTTGTCCACTCATTGGAATAGGTACTTGGAACACTTTAGAGATTAGATGTTGATAATTATCTAAAGCTAAAAACACTGCCTCCATGGGACCAGATGGTGTCCCAGGCTGTGTCATACGCGAGCTCCAAAAGGAATTAACCCCGCATCTTAATACCCTGTTCAGTCTCAGCCTCTCCACAGGATATGTGCCCAGAGAATGGTGCATGGCAACGGTGGTCCCGCTACACAAGGGTGGGGCCACAACTGACCCTGGGAACTACCGACCAATAAGCCTGACCAGTCTGATCTGTAAGGCTATGGAGCAAATCATTATAAATGGAGAGATTGGGAACCTCCATTTGCTGGACCCCACACAGTTTGGCTTCGTCAAGGGCAGATCATGCCTCCTGAACCTGGTGGATTTCTTTGAGACAGTTACTCAGGCTATAGATAAGGGAAAGGAGGTACACACGGCTTACCTTGACCTTGCTAAAGCATTTGACACCATTCCCCATTCGAGTATTATTGATAAGCTCACCAGCCTGGGCATAAACCCTTACGTCACAAGATGGATCGCAAACTGGTTCTCAGACAGATCCCATAAAGTAAGAGTAGCGGGATCTATGTCCGAATCCAGACCAGTAATGAGTGGTGTGCCTCAGGGCTCTGTCCTGGGGCCCCTCCTGTTTGGCATATACTTCTCAGAAGTACAGGCAAGCATGGAAGGGCTGTGGCTGACTAAGTTTGCGGACGACTGCAAACTGGGTGCTATAATAGAGTCTCGGGCCGACATGGAGATCCTCCAGAAGGGCTTAAATGAGACTGATGCATGGTGTCAAAGCCATGGTCTCAAGCTAAATGCAAAAAAAATACGTAGTAATCCCCTTTGGAAAAAACAGAGTACCCGCAAACTACAACATAGGAGGTAATCCCCTGAAATCTGAAGAAGAAATAAGGGCTCTAGGGACCCAAGTAGATAGCCAGCTTTCCTTTGATAACCATGTTGCCAAAGTGGTTAGAAAATCCTTCTATGTGACCCATCTGATCATGAAAGGGTTTGCATCAAGATCTAAGGATGTAATGGTGCCCCTCTACTCTTCCCTCATCAGACCCATTATTGAGTACAATGCACCAATTGGAATGTACCTGGCTAGACATCTCCAGCAGCTGGAGAGACCACAGAGGTTCCTAACCA
The DNA here is from genome assembly GCF_019279795.1 of Protopterus annectens. Classification (NCBI taxonomy): domain Eukaryota; kingdom Metazoa; phylum Chordata; order Ceratodontiformes; family Protopteridae; genus Protopterus; species Protopterus annectens. The sequence goes on from NC_056729.1 coordinate 1,498,693,742, forward strand.
AGAGAATTACTGGCCTCAAACAGTTGCCCTATGCAGCACGATTGAAAAAGCTAAGACTGTTCTCTGTTGCATACCGCTTTCTCAGAAGCGATCTCTGTCTTAACATACAGAGCCATGTCCAACTCAGAATTGTTGAACATGCTCCATCTTAGCAAAACCAAATCTACTCAAGCTACATGCTCTAGGGATATAAACCTCAACACAACAATGAATAGAACATGCTGGAGGGATAGATTCCCTTCGCAGAGACTTCCCTTACTATGGAACAGGGTCCCGATCTACATAAGACAGAGCCCGTCACTATCACTCTTCAAGAGGAACCTTGATGAGTGGATGGGTAACAGAAAGTTCACACCAGGGATCACACCAGCAGCACTACTAGATAGGGGCCAAGGGTACTAGCTGCTGGTACAAGGGTCTAGGGTACTACTAAAGGGGAGGTGAATACCGCACAACGTGGCTGGGCTAATATATGCCTTCGGGCAGATAGCTCAGTACCAACCTATGAATCTATGAACCTATGAACCTATAAAGATGGGAACAGGGGTTAATAGGGACAATGGTTCATAAAAGAATAAAGAAGATGAGACAGACAGAAAGCAGACTAAAATAAAAAAGGGTGCATAATGTACTGATTCTGTCTTTAAATATGAATTGTCTAATAAGTAATATTGAACTGATCTACTGGAAATGTTTATGGTGTTATACGCTTGTTAAATATAAGATGCACAAGATGATAAAACAAGGAACAATGACACGTGAACATTGTTTGGTTATTGAGAATCGATCGATGTTTAGGCCTTGTAATATTATTTACAGGTCAAAAAAAGAAAATAAAACTGTACGTGATATTTATAAAATCAGGGAGAGATTTGGTTTTGGATGTAAAAATAAGAGCTGGTATGAAAAGGTTCATAACTGTTAATTCAGATGTCAATTATATTGAAAGGGTACCATTTTGTGAAGAACTAAGACAATTTCTTCTGCTAAATGTTCAAACAATATTAAGGGGAGACTAAGTTCAACGTAAATAAAAGAACAAACCATTTTGGTCTGCATTATCTATGATGTATCTAGTCAACTTTATATTTCTTACTTGTATGCTTCCGCACACGAATTGTGCTACTTAGGTTGACCTTGTAAAAGAGGGACTTTGAACCTTGTATGACTTACACGGTCAACAAAACATAAAAAAAATGATTTTAATGTTTCTGATGTATAATTCAGTGACCACCCCCCAATACATATGCTTGTTCCATATTTTTCTCTCTTTTTTTGTTTTGTTTGTTTTCCTCTAATCTGACAGGCCCAAAACCTTTATACATGTTTTTTCAGCTTACCTTAGATTGTAATTAAATAAATGTTTTTGTCATACACCTTATAAAATAAATTTTAATTTGAAAGAGATTTATTTTAAAGATCTTAAATAATTTACACAAGGTCTAGCAAAAAGTTGTTAGTGTTTAAATGATTATTTATTTACTTAGTAAGTGTAATTAGAATCTATTAAATAAGTAATGTGATGTTTTTAATTAGTATGTATATAAGAATGGTTTTGACTGTAAAATGTTTAGTTCTGATGAAGTCTTTGAGTCAAAAGTACTGAACAACAGTGTGATAACAGTTTTATCATGGATATTAAAGCATTTGATACAGTCTCTTAGCTTGCTAATTTGTGTTCCAGCACTTTGTGCCTTTAGTCATAACTTCGCACACAATTCCCGGTGTTGACTTTTTTTTTTTGGTGTGCGTAGCCACTACATTTGGTTTTGGTTCTATGTGTTATTACATCACTTATCCATGTGCTCCACTGAACTCCAATATAACCAGCATATTATAACAATAAGCCATGGCTGGGTATGCGTAATGCTGGATTCACCCATGGTTGGTGTGGTTTTGCTTACTTTTCTTAAATAATGTCCTTGTATAATGGTGCCGTGGTGCTCTTCTGCATTTTTTCCCCAGTATCATGGGGCTTTCTTGATGCACTGTACATGTGTATGGGACTTACGTTCCCACACTTATGCAGTACATCAGGGCTGTGTAAAGGAAGCAATAGAGAAAGGAAGATGTGTCGCTTTTTTTGTTTGTTTTTTTTTTAATTTAAAAAAATGAAATCCAGAGACTTCAAACATACAGGAGAGATGGGACAGGGAAAATATAAGGATAATCAGCTACGTTTCTCTTGTTTAGCATAATATACCTCATTATCCTTGTATTTTTCTCTGTTGCATCTCTCATGTTTTTTTGAAGTCTCCAGTTTTTGTAAGTTAATTTGTTTTAAAACATTAAAGAAAAGTAGAATTGTTATAGTATATATTGATAGAAGAAAGTCTGGGTGACCAGACTTTTTCCATTAATAGGGTTTCCACCTTTTCAAATGCCCAAAGTGGGACATTTTTTGTACAAACGTCAGATTTTGCAAGGCAAAACATACCCACAGCCAGTACAAAGGACAGAACTTCACGTTTTTGCCTACATAAATGCTTATTCTTGTAGCATTTTAATTGCTTATTCTGCTTCCTATAACATTTAGGTGTTTCAGAAACAGAATAACTGTTTTATGCAACTATTACATTAAATATAGGGAATATGTTTGTCCTAATATCTCAGGACATTTGCCATTTTTTTAATTTTTATGCAGGACACAACTGCCCAAAGAGGGACTGTCCCTTGCAAAGTGGGACAGGTGGTAGCCCTAATATAAGCTCGATTTACAACAGGCACGCTGGTAGGAATGACCAATCAGCATGCTCATTTTTGAATGTTAATGGCCAGTCGAATAATTTTGATTTCATCACACAATTCTGTCTTACTCAGAGACTAACACACAATGCTTCTAGTGAGTCAAGGCTGACATGAAGGCTCTAATAACTGAGTTTTAACATTATTTTGGCCCACAAATGCTTCTCTATTTTGTGAAATCAATAAATCATTTTACCAAGTGCAAGCAGTCACAAGTTTATGCAAATAACAATGAAAGATTTATTTTTTTCATGCAAACATGGGACGGCTGTGCCATGGGTTAGAGTGAATTACCCCTTCCTGCATACAAACATGTTCATCTTTGATTGGATTTTCTGCACTTTGGCTGAAACCTTTGACAAATATTGATCTAAATGAACTAAGTAAGCCCACTCACAAATGTCTTAGATGCTATCATCAGAAACTCTATTATTCCTGTAGTCATCACTGATTGTGCATGCATTCCCCTGTATGCGCACATGTGTGTGTGTGTGTGTGTGTGTGTGTGTGTGTGTGTGTGTGTGCTCGTATCTAGTCAATCTGGTAAATGTACCTCTGTTTATGGGGCTGATATCTGCAGTATAGCAAATGCCTCACCTTTGTGCTATTCTCAGTATTTCTCGACGACCATGTGAAAAAGATGAATGGCACTAAAATCAAGAAAATTGATAGAGATTTAAGAGAATATGGGGAAGGGAAAGCATACCCGCGCCCTCCCCGCCCTGTTAACATGTTGGCTAATGAACAGGACATTGGGACAGAAATTGAGACCCAAGCTGGGCAAAGAATAAGCCCAGAAGTACAACAGACTGAACTTCATGTACCACTCCCACCTCGACCTAGTCAACCTCCTAATAATGATAATGACGTTAGAAGGAGTGAAAGTCTGGCCCAACTAAGAAACACCACAAATGAAAATAATTTGGACAGACCGAACCAACACAATAATAACTCTACAAGGTTTGGGAATCAAAATTTTCGAGGTCCAGCCTCGAAGTCCAACTATCAGAACAAGAGGAACCAGAAGAACAAGAGGAGGAAGTGGTAGAAAATGACGCTACTATTCTGACACTTGGACATTGCCAGCAAAAGTGTACAGTTATAACGAATGTAGAGGCGGATTTTAAAATTTATAACTATACAAGTTTAGAAATCTGTGAAGAAACTGTGGCCCTACTAAGTAAAGGGTATACTTTTGTTCCTAGTACTACACTTAATGTCGCTCACACTTTGATTGACTTAAAGCTTTTTACAAGGAAATTGAATTTATTATTTTTGATGGGAGAGAACCTCAATGAAAGATCTGATTTCCTTGTTTCAAGTGTGTATAACCCCCCCTTCACCCCTCACTACTTCTATTTGAAAGAATTATGGAAGTAGATTTAAGAAACCTGAAGGAATCTAAAAATAGGTATAAGTATAACCTAACAAAAGAAGAAAGGGACTTGTTAAACCTTTTAAAACAGGCTCCAATTCGGGTTATGAAGCCCGATAAGGGAGGGGGTTTAGCAATAATGTTTAGTAGTGATTATGAGGACAGAATGGCAGCAATCCTAGAAAGTGATACTTATACGAAATCATCCTTGAACGAAATGAATACCGCAGCAAATAGAATTAAATCACTTTTTGAAGAATTATTTATCGAAAGAAGGATAGATAATGTCTTGTATAATTTTCTACAACAAGCACATGTTAGGACACCTGTCCTGTTTGGTATCCCCAAGGTACATAAAAATCTGGAAGACCCACCTATGAGACCATTGGTCGATGGTAGAGGGAGTATGACTTATACTTGTGCTAAAGTGATAGATAAGACACTCCAGAAGTATATTAAGTTAGAGAAACAAATTTCAAAGGATTCATGGTCATTCCTTAGATCTATTAATAACTTACAGTTTTCAACTACGGGACTGTTTGTTACAGTAGATGTTAAGGACCTATACTCCTGTATCCCCCATAATAAGGCAATTGAATGGGTAAGTGACATGATGAGACAGTTAGGTGCACCCATTGACGAAATTCAGCTTATAGGAGAACTGATTGACACAGTTCTTTCCTATAACTTTATTTTGTTTAACAAAGACATTTACCATCAAAAGATCGGGGTCGCCATGGGGTCCCCATGTGGTGCCAGTATTGCAAACTTGGTAATGGCACGATGGGAAAGGTCTACTATATTAGAGAATGAAATGTATAAAGGCAAAATTACTTTCTATACGAGATTCCTTGATGACATTTTCATGATAGTTGAGGGACACATTGGAGGCATAGATGAGCTTATGTCTACCTTCAACCGTAGCACTGATTTCCTAGAATTTACATCCAATCACAGTAGAGATAACATTAATTACTTGGATGTCAATTTAAAAAAAGACTATGTAAATGGGAGATATGTAGCTACTATATATAGAAAGGAGACTTACTCTAATACATTTCTTCATTTCTCCAGTAGCCACCCGCTGTCTCAGAAAAAAGCAGTGGAAAAAGGCCAGCTTGTCAGAGCGGCAAGGATGACCACGGTTGATACTGATTTTTTAGATGAATGCAAACTCCTTGAAAAGTTTTTCTTACAGAGGGGTTACCCTGTGGAATTTATTGTTAACATATTTACTGAAGTCAAGAACAAACGGTGGGAAGGAATTTATTCCCCAATACTAGGTTCAATGGCAATAGAAAGTGATGAACAAGTCCAAATGGTAAGGAAAGAAACAAGACTGGCCCTTACTTGCAGTTTCATTACTTGTTTCAACTTGGACGCATTTGACATTAAAAATATTTTGAATAAGAACTGGCACCTCTTGGTTTCAGACAGCAGTTTCAGGGACTGACTACCTGATAAACCCAAATTAGTTTACAGAAGAAACCAGAATTTTAAGGAAATTTTACAACGTAAGAGGCCTAATGTTAGATTTAATGGGGGCATGACCAAATGCAATATGTGCAACTATTGTAAATTTGTTGAAGAAGGCAACACTTTTAAAATAAGGAACCAAACTTATAAAATAGGAGAAAAATTCAATTGTAGTAGTCGACAAGTGGTATATATGGCAAAGTGTGAAAAGTGTTTAGCCTTTTATATAGGGAAAACAGATAGGAAATTACATGAGAGAATATACGAACATATTTACAGTATCAATAGAACTAAATTGGATAATGCCCTGGCTAGACACTGTCACCTAAATGAAGGCCACACTTTTAAATTTAAGGTTATTGACCAAGTAATACCTGACTGTAGATGTCCATATGAACCATTAAAACTTGAACGGAAAGAATTAATCTGGCAGCTTACAACAAATGCCAACCAACCACCTGGTATAAATGAGATGACATCCATCAAGTGTATTTTAAGATTAAAAAATTTGGAAAGGTGACATCAATAGTTGATATACACAAATAGTAGGTGAATGTATTAGTCTAAGTCTAATTTTACAAATTAATTAAAATAAATTAATTGAACTATTTACATTAAAAATTATACTTTGATGTTGGACTTCATATTAGTAATTTATTAAACATGAAGAATTAACACACAACATGGTATTACACCACAGTATTCTATTTATTATAGATTAATAACTATAGTATGTAAATAAGGATAGTTATTTATGGGGAATATCTATTTATTTATTTCCTTGGATACAATATTTTAAATATTTTATTAAATAAAAAATTTTTTTTTTAACTAATTGATCAATTTATATATATATATATATATATATATATATATATATATATATATATATATATATATATATATATATATATATATATATTAATATACATTTTATTATATAATATTATTAATAAATTAACAAAAATTTTAATATATTATTGTTTATTTATTAATCTACTATTTGTGCATATTTATATGGATGAATCAGGAACACACTTGACATTTATTATTATTATGTACCACTACTGATAAATCATTATATGTCATTACTATTAATAATATATTTACACTTCAATATTAAAAACATTATTAATTACTGTTTTTTCATTGTATATATATTTTATTCTATTGTTATATTAATTCTAAATGATTTATAACATGGTGAATTTTCTATTGTACATAATTTAAATGCTTCACAGGATTGATTTATTACAGCATATAATACATTTTACAATTGTTAATATTAACCTTGTGGTATCACTGGTGTATACTTTATAATTTGTATTTCGCGTTTTGTAGTTGCTCTAAATAGGGTTATTTAAGTTAATATGACTGACTACGGGCATAGTCAGTTGAATTAATTTAAGATAGTACTTAACGGATTTTAAAGGAACCAATACTGTCTTTACTCAGTTTAATTTGCCCTTATGAGTTATTTCCACTGTAATTGTTTGAAATTATTTCCCCTTGGTAGCTGGACGCAAAGATTAATATTATGTATGTAATATTATGTATGTAAAATTTTTATATTTTTATATTTTTGCTTTCAAAGTTTTTAAATATCATTTTTTAATGGTTTGTATTAGACCTGTATGAAATGAATTTGTTTAAAAGTAACCCACTACTAGTGACGAGAACTGGTTAAAATTCAATATTCTATAATTAATTAACCAGTCCTTAACTGCCTACAGAATTTACTATTTAAATGCACCATCAGCATCAGTAATTTGTCTTCTGAGGAAGTTGCAATAATCTAAGGCGACGAAAAGTGTATGGTTATTTTGCACGCTTAAAGACTGTTGATTTCGAGGATTGTGAATAAAGTGGTTTGTTTATAGGAACGCTTTCTCCAGTTCGTCTCATCATTTTCTTTAGTTTGGACTTTGTTCGTTGTTGACTTACTCAGAGACTAACACACAATGCTTCTAGTGAGTCAAGGCTGACATGAAGGCTCTAATAACTGAGTTTTAACATTATTTTGGCCCACAAATGCTTCTCTATTTTGTGAAATCAATAAATCATTTTACCAAGTGCAAGCAGTCACAAGTTTATGCAAATAACAATGAAAGATTCATTTTTTTCATGCAAACATGGGACGGCTGTGCCAAGGGTTAGAGTGAATTACCCCTTCCTGCATACAAACATGTTCATCTTTGATTGGATTTTCTGCAGTTTGGCTGAAACCTTTGACAAATATTGATCTAAATGAACTAAGTAAGCCCACTCACAAATGTCTTAGATGCTATCATCAGAAACTCTATTATTCCTGTAGTCATCACTGATTGTGCATGCATTCCCCTGTATGCGCACATGTGTGTGTGTGTGTGTGTGTGTGTGTGTGTGTGTGTGTGTGTGTGTGTGTGTGTGTGCTCGTATCTAGTCAATCTGGTAAATGTACCTCTGCTTATGGGGCTGATATCTGCAGTATAGCAAATGCCTCACCTTTGTGCTATTCTCAGTATTTCTCCACTGCATCAGTTCAGATTTCCCAATGTGGAGTCTGTACTGTGCAGTGGCAAGGAATTATGGGAAGGAATTTATTAATTGCACTATATATCTCAAATTAAGTGTCCATATGACTGCAGGTGGTAATCTCTGTCCATTTGGAAAGTTGTGACAGTGTAGTAAGAAAGTGATTGTATCTGTCAAGCTTAGTGTTGGGAATTTTAGGATTGCTGTGATAGGGCCCCTTCTGTATATGTCAGTGCCTGTCCCTGTGGACTGCTATGGCCCTATTAGTCACATACATTGTTGTCATTTAGGCCATACTGGTAGATACACAGTTCTCCCAGGTATTTGTAGGACAGCCCCTACACAGCATTGATAGTTAAGCTGATATCTGTGTTACCTTTTCCTTCTCCATCAGCAGGGCACGTGTTCTGCACACACCATTTGGCAAATGCTGCAAAAAGCAGAAACTACATTCTCCTTGGAAAAGTTTGCAATGTGCAAACACTCATTTTACCCCACTTGTCTTATAGCATTTGTTGATGTGTTCCTCAAAGCTTTGAGTAAGCGTACATTCTTTTGAGGGGGAGGGAAGCGGATATATTTGTCTAGGTGTTTTTTAAAAGAAACTTTTTTTGTAAACATTAAAAAGCAGCTGCAGTCACATAAACACAATAAATCAAACAGAAGAATGAACAACAAATTTTATCTCAAAGACCTTATGGTCTTTATACTAACATTATCATTGATGTCAGGGAAATATCTAGTAATTAATCTAAGATTTTATCCCAATCCTTTTTTCTCTAGAACTAAGTGAAGGTTACCCCTCTATTTATCAACTTACACAGAATCAATTACAAAAATAATTCAGTTTCTTAAAATTGGTACATTTTGTGGAGAACGTATACAGTGCATTTGTAGTATTTACTTTTAAGTGTGTACGTATGTATGCTGGTATGTCCAAGACTTGAATCCTCTTCTCCAACTGGTGTCATTAACCCTTTACAAACCGAGCAGTACTTCATGTATTGTGAAGCCACCGAATAACACTCCATACGAAAACCTGTTGAGAAAGTGTGCTTCCTACAAAATCACATATTTCTGGAAACTATGATGTAATGATCTGGAAAAAATATATAAAAGAGATTTTTTAAAGCTTAAATCGTTAAAAAGAAGCACAAAGAGTGGGTCATCTGAAAGCAGTCCTCTGTGAGCTTTTGCCACTGTGAAAAAGAAAAGTTGTTTTATCTGTGTCTGGCAAATTTGGAAATGTTTAGCCTGTCTGTGAGTCGAGTTTCAGATAGCCAGAGAAGTTTTGTTTTCCAAAAAAGCCCTAATGTTGGGGACACAAATTATAGTAGTTCTAAAGACAGAATATTTAAAGTGAAGGCAGTTATATTTTTTATATACAAATTGTAACAGTTTTAAATCTAGAATGTTTGAAGTCAAATCAGTTAATTTTCTTTACAAATGACACTTTTGTAGTCAGCTTAAAGTAAAGAAAATGGTTTCATATTAATAACTATAATTTCACTGAGCAGTTAAACTTGTGTACAGACTGAAAATACTTATTTTAAGTGCTGGTATTAGATGTGCCTAATATGCTTACAGCACAGAGGTGACATGAGGACTTATATTTACAGAGAGGGCTGTGTAGTCATGGAATTCTCTTTCTAAAGTAGAACTGTAGTCAGAATCAGTGTCAAATTTAAGAATGTGTGGTACAAACATAAACTAGATGTAATTAGTAGGGTACTGGCTAACATATAACAGATATTATCCTTGAGGTAGGATAACTGGTAGATTACATTGGAAACACATTCCTTACCTGCTGAGACATGTTTCAACAGAGATGGTAGAGTTTTGGTCTGCATTATCTATGATGTATCTAGTCAACTTTATATTTTGTACGTGTATGCTGCTGCACACGGATTATGCTACTTAGTTTGACCTTGTAAAAGAGGGACTTTGAACCCTGTATGACCTACACGGTCAACAAAACATAAACAAATTATTTTACTGTTTCTGATGTATAATTCAGTGACCCCCAATACATATGCTTGTTCCATATTTTTCTCTCTTTTTTTGTTTTGTTTGTTTTTTCCTCTAATCTGACAGGCCCAAAACCTTTATACGTGTCTTTTCTTACATCAGAGTGTCATACAGCTGATAACAGCATTCACATATGAATGAGCTGTTGTTCATGAAATTAAAGATAGTTAAGACATAATAAATACAGGGAAGATTGTCATCTCTGTTTGCTGAACATAACCTTGCAAGAGTGAAAAACAAGCAAACATGACTTTTGAAATAAAATATCTTTACCCACATCTTGGTGAGGATAGAGAATTAGTGATGCTTATGTGAAAGGATAAGAAGTATTTGGCATGAGGTATTAACATGGAGGGCTATGTTTAACTAAAAAGGGGTACTATTTTTCAATCAGGTTAGATACGGGATGTGCTACTTATTCCTTATGTGCATATGTGTGACTTTTACAGATGCAAAGATGCTGTCTCTAATTATAATATGACAGGTTAGCAGGACAACCTTTAAACGGAAAATGAGTTGTTGATTTGTGGGAGGAATGATGTGTGTGTGTGTGTGTGTGTGTGTGTGTGTGTGTGTGTGTGTGTGTGTGTGTGTGTGTGTGTGTGTATGTGTGTGTGTGTGTGAATGCATGTGTATGTGTGTAAATGTACGTGAGCGTGCATGTGTGTTTATGTGGTTATTTGCCTCTGTGTCTGGAGACAGATTCTATGTTGTATAAAATTCTTGCCTGATTTTAATTAAAAAGTATAACATTTGCGTGTGCATATGCTGACTTACTTTGGAAGTACATGGGTTAATAACCTGGGTGATAGAATTTTTCCAAGAAACTGGAAAAACAGAGAGAGAGAGAGAAAGGAGTTCTCACTTTTAATGAGCATGACATTGAAGTGCCAGTTTTTATAAAACTGTACTGTAGAACAAGAGGCCTCCAGACAATATTTTCAGTGCACGGTAATGTAATACCACTGTTTCTGTGAATGGATTGCCAGATCTCATTAACTGCCCAAATGACAAGATTTGACATTAGTGATCTCTGGACTCAGGGCAGCCTGTACTTATAAATGTTCTTAATGTTGTTCTAACAACTGAAGCCTGTATTGCTGTCAGTGTGTGTGACAACTGTTAATTGAGATGATCGGTGTTCACATGAAGCAAATAATCATGTGATACTCAGAGGCAGTTCACACCTAAATAAGCAAAACTGATCCCAACAGAACAACAGCAGAAATAATGTATTTAAAGAAGTAGATGTCCTACTATGTATATAGTCTAGCTCTGTTTATAAAGACTTCCCAGCATAAACATGCAACACACAACTCAGACAGACAGACAGACACACACACACACATATATATATATAGGCCTACTTTTTTCTTATCGGAAGCTCATGCTTTTGAAAAGAAAAAGTGTGACCCCATTTATGCAAAAGTGCACTTAAACGAAAGTGCACTTTCGTGATTACCAGTTCACAGAACTGGAAATATTATTAAAAATATAGGCCTACTTTTTTCTTATCGGAAGCTCATGCTTTTGAAAAGAAAAAGTGTGACCCCATTTATGCAAAAGTGCACTTAAACGAAAGTGCACTTTCGTGATTACCAGTTCACAGAACTGGAAATATTATTAAAAAAAATAAAAAAAGCACTGCAGCACCAAAACATGCTATAGTAGGGATAAGGGAATATACCTGTTTCCTCACTGTAGTGCAATCTCGGAGTTAGTATATATAAAGTAGTGGGGGTGTGGGGGGTGCAAGGGGGCTTCCTTCCTGCAAAAGTATCTTTATAGTGTTTTTTTGTTTTAATATTACCGGTTCGGTGAACCGGGTAATCATGAAAGTGCACTTTTGTTTAAGTGCACTTTCGTATAAATGGAGTTGTACGTTTTCTTTTCAAAAGAATGAGCTTTCGATAAGAAAAAGTAGACCCATACATATATATATATATATATATATATATATATATATATATATATATATCAATAAACTGGTGACTATAATATTTCTAATATTACAACTATTCAGAAATACATTGATCAGTATGTATCATCACTTCAGCGAAGGAAAGTAGAAATATCTTTTTGAATAAATATTCATAAATATATTAAGCTGCATGGTATATGCCATTATTCAAATTAAGTTATAAAATTAAGCAAAGTGAAAGCAGCACCTTATTCTTGTGTACCAAGCATTTACTTGTACAATAAAAATACATGGTATGCATACCATAACTTTTTTCTAAAAGCAAACATAATTAGAATTTATTTCTCCTTACTTAAGTAAAATAAATGAGCCATACCATTTGACATGTGATAACAGTAACACTGTTGCCTCACAGCAAAAGGTTCTCCAGTTCGATTCCTAGCTGGGGTGTTTTCTGTATGTAGTCTGTATGTCCTGCCTGTGTCTGTGTGGGTTTTCTCTGCGCACTCTGGTTTCCTCTCACCTCTCAAAGACACGTAGTATGTATACTGGCAAATCTAATTCTTCCCTATGAGTACTTGTAGTGCATGTGAGATACAGAAGGAAGGTATGGTAACCTCCTTCCATTCCCTCCTAGCCTAGTAAACTCTGTGGATGGCAGTGACTATTCACAGGGGTACTACAAGAGTCAGATGTGACCTGTAAGCATGAATGGAACTCCTTGATATTCATCTCACCAATCCTAACTTCCCAATTACACAAGTTCTAGAACAGTTAGACATTACTCAGCTACACTGTGAGATCGTATTACCTGCGACTGACTGCGGAGTTAGTTTATATCAGGAGGTAGGTGTACGGCAAAGGCACTTACATGGTGGGTACAAAATGGTTTGCTGCCACAAATAAAATCAATTTTTTTTTCTTACTGTCAGCCACAGTAATAGAAAGCATTCACTGAGTTTGAATCATCTAGTCTGCTGTCTATGATTCTGCTTCCTCTTCTCATATTAGATCTAAACAACATAACTTATTATATCAAAGTCAGTGTACCGAAAAAACATTATACTGAACTCTTGAAAATGGAAATAAGTAATAGTATTTGCAATGAAATATAAATACAGTATAAGCATCTTTCTGAGGGAAGGAGGGCTTCCTGTATGCTGAATAATAAGGACTCTTCTGTCCATATCTCCTTACTATTAAATTGCAACTCCAAGGTTATTTTGCATTGGAAAAGGGGGGGTGCATTTACTTCCCATTCCCTGCAGTAGTGTAATCTTGAGATAAAATATAATAGCAGTGAAATGTGGGAGCATAACCTCTCATATATTGAGTATTGCCCCCCCCCCATAAAAACAGTTTTAATCACAACTATGTGGTATGGTATTTACTTCTTTAAATTCCAGAACAATGTTTTAGCAGTATGACAACAATAGTTAACAATAAAAATGAAAAAAACAATGATTTGCCAGGTAAAGCACCCTCAACGAAAGAAGAACACAAATGCAGCAAAATCAGAGGTGTGCATCATATGCTGTGAGGACAGGATTCTGTCCAAGTATCCAAACAAACGAGTGAACAAAATCACAGTCCAAGTAGATAAAAATCCAAAATTTAATGATAGAACCATACAAACAAGAGAACTGCAGAGGTAAGCGCTTTCACGTTGAAAGCGCCACCTCTGCAGTTCTCTTGTTTGTATGGTTCTATCATTAAATTTTGGATTTTTATCTACTTGGACTGTGATTTTGTTCACTCGTTTGTTTGGATACTTGGACAGAATCCTGTCCTCACAGCATATGGTGCACACCTCTGATTTTGCTGCATAGTTAACAATAAACTAATATAATTAAGAAAAATGTTAAAATTATATTACAGTGAATTGATAAAATCCCCCATGTAAAATATAATAATCATACAGTTAATGTTCCATAGCATTTTGACAATAAAGTACAAAGTTATAAGTTAGCATCTGGATCAGATTCACTATGATAAACAAAATGAAGTGAAGACTTTCTTACTTATGCTTATTATTAACCTCATTAACAAATTCAAACACCCAGCTGAGGAGCCAATCCATCTGAGATCCATACCTCTCAATTTTACTTTCCACTATATTATTCTGCAAAATCATATGCTCAGATCCAAGCACCCTAATCAAGAACCAATTTCTGGGGCTGTATCCCTTCCTCAGATTTTTTTTTTTTTTTTTTGCCACAAAACGTGAGCTAAATCCATTCCCTTTCTGTTTAAGTCATCTTTTATCAGTATAATGGCCTGGTGTTTGGGGTAAGGGAAGTTTTTCCCTTCCATAGTGAAGCCTGTTTCTGGATGCAGACAACATAGTCTGAATATGAGTCATAACATCTGAATGAGCACTAACGTTCCAAAATATATGCTGCAACCAACCCCTCTCTGTATCCCCATATCTCCAACATCTAACCAATGCTTGCAAAATAAATAAATAAATAAAATGAGCCAGTGTATAAACATAGCTGTGGAGGCATTTCCAAACAAAGATTTTCCACATTTCTTAGACCACCTAAATATGGACCATACCATGTACCAAACCAACACTGAAATCATCCTATCTAATAACTTTGCTCATAATTCTCAACATTTTTCCACTGCTTCAGTCTTAGAATCCCATAGACTAGCATATGCTTTACTAAGTTTTTGCCTGGATTCGACCTGCAGTTCCATTAGTTTAATTTGGTCACTGATTTATTTTAAAACAAAATCAGTTCTTTATGGTTGGCAAAAGACACCATTCTCCATCTTCAATGCCTATTCAGATGAAAACACTCCTTCCCTACCTCCCTGTCTTACCACTGCTTGCCTAACCTGTTCCAATTACATTGATAAGGAGCTTCTTTTGTTTCCATAGTTTAAGACCTAGATCCCTTGATATGTCTTCCATGCCCATGACAGCACCTTCTCCCTCTACAATATCCTTTGTCTGGCACTTGTATGCATTATCAAGTGATGTGGCCTTGTTCTCCCAATCAAGTTATACTTAAAGGTTACTCTTCTCTGCTTCTTTCCTCAAAAATCTTCCAATGTAAGAGTAACAGAGATTTATATATTGTCCTAAACCTGTGACTGCAAAACATATAACATCATTAATAGGACAGCCTGAAAATACATAAATGGAAAATTAATAAATAGAATTCTACAATTCTATGATGATGTCTCAAAATTCAAGTTTAACCATATTACCCAATATACTGGCATAGCAAGCACTTACTCAGACAAACTCTGTTTATACCTAGATAAATGCATTGACCTGGCAGTTCTAGATAAAAGCACTGACCTGATAGTCCCTACTAGATGCAAATAAAATGAGAAGTTTAAAAGTGACCCAGGCTGGTATTTGAAATGTATAAGTATAAAATGCAGTAAAAGGGAGAAAAAGCTTCTTGATTTTATAGCAAAACAGCAAACCAAAATCAATGTTAACATTAAAAGGCTATCTAAGGAATTAAAAAAAAAATCCATCCAGAATAAGAAGGCATCCTGTGAACTTAGAATGACATCAGAAGCTAAAGAAAATTTTTATTTAACCATGTCGGGAGACTAGGGAATAAAACCCACTATTTCTTACATCTTATTTAAATGGCACTTCCTACTCATATTCAGCATAGATACCCAATATACTACCAAAAATTCAGTGCAAATGTCATTCTTAAAAATTATTTAGAGCCCCATGTTACACTGAATCTCAACCCCTCCATCATAATAGAAGGATACTTGTAAAGGTACACACCAAAATGAAAAATGTATCAGCCATGTGGCCTGATAATATATCTGGATGCCTGATAAACAATACAAAAAATGCACCAGTGGACCCGCTTCAACATCTGTTCAACCTGAGCATGCTGCTTTACAACGTTGGACCCACCACAGACTTTGGAATCTACAGACACATTAGCCTGACCTGTCAAATCACCAAGGCTATGGATTATATCATGATCAACTAATTAATGATATCAAAAATCGTAAGAGGCTTGATCTGTAGCTTTAAGAATAGATCCTGTCTAAATAATCTGATCAACTTCTTTGAGAAGGTAGCCCAAGTTGTGGACAGTGAAAATGTTGACCATACAGCATACCTTGCACTGGCTAAGACTTTTGATAAATACCACATGCTAAAATAATAAACAATCTGAATTATCTCCAAATTTACCCCTACACAGTTAGGTGGACAGCAAACTGGTTGAAGGATAGAACTCATGTAATGAGGGTGCAGGTATCTCCTCCGTAAACAGGAAGGTGACCTTTGCTGCTACAAACAGCTCCATGCTGGGACCCCTGCTATTCAGCATATACTTCACAGATTTCCAGATTACAAATGGAGACTTCTGGCTAATCAAATTTACAGTTGTCTGCAAGCTTGGTGATATCTTCAAATCCTCCTGAGATATGCACAAGCTCATACTGAAACTCAAACATGTCAACAACCAGTGCCCAAAAAACAGATTTAAACTTTTGTTGTGTCTTTCAGCTTTTCCCGGTTAGGGTTCACCACAGTGGAACTCCAGTCCGCTAATGAGTGGCAGTAAATTTTTACATACCAAGTTGTCAGCTCTGACTCACAACCTTCAACGAAGGTACGCCCATTCACGCATGTCTCCACACAGAAGACGCTTTAGCTGAGAATCGAACAGGACAATGTCTTACAAATAAATGCTAAAAAATGTAATACGTTTGCATTTGGTAAACAATACTTTCAAACATCTTAGAGTGTAGAATCACCCTGCTTCATAATGAAAGTATAGTGATAAACCTTAGAATATGGGTAAATAATTCCCTTGCCTTTGATCATCACATTACAATAGTGGTCAGGATTTTTTTTACCTGGGACTCCTGAGTGCAAAATATATTTCATTTAGATCCAAGGATTTTATTACCCCTCTATATTCCACATTGTTTATACATATTATTGATTGCAATGCCCCTTTTGGGATGTGTCTTTCTAGGCATATTAAGCAACTGGAAATTAAAAAGATTACATGCTTAAAAGACAAGTGCAGGAGAATTTGGAAGCACCGTCTCTTTATTCAGTGCCCTATAGACTCTTAAGGGGGGAATCTGTCCATTTACCTTTAAGACCATTTGGGATTCAGTCATCCAAGACTTGTCATATTCCCACAGATCAAACAGTTCCACTAAGACTGGAACCTGGGATCTAAACCTGTTTCAGCAAATAAAACACATTAGAAAGAGAGATTTGTCACACAGTGCTAACCTCTTCTCTGTAACAAACTTCGCCTCAAACTAAGCAATGCAACACTCTTGTCTTCATTCACAAAGAAGTTAGATAAATGGATGAATATCCCAGAATTCACCCTTGATATGACTGGCTTGCTGCTCCTTAAAACAGCGGGTAAGGTCTGGGGGAGGGGCTACCAGTACCAGTTGCCACTTATTTTCTGTGATTCTATGATCTATGACTACCAGATTACTCATGCCCTTCCTTAAGATGACCTTCTCCCCAGAGACACCCAGTTTAGTCCCCACCCATATGCAGTCTGCTGCAATATTCTTGATGAATATCAAGATAACTTGAAGAGGTGGTCATCATGACGGAAGAGCAGCAGCTTCTAAACAATATTCTGCAGAAGTTTTCAAACTTTTACAGGAAAATGTTATCATAGCTACTTAAAAACAGCAAATGTCCTTCTAAAGGGTCTTGGGTTTCTACTGGGTCTTGGGTTTTTAACCCTGTCTAAGATTGCTGCCTCCTCCACATGCTAAGGAACACAGCCAAACCTCTCTGGACATCATTCCCCTCAAGGACACAAGAGACACTCCAACCTGCCTGACCTGTACTGGGTCTTGGGTTTTTAGCCCTGTCTAAGATTGTTGCCTCCTCCCCACACTAAGGAACATAGCCAAACCTCTCTGGACATCATTCCCCTCAAGGATACAAGAAAGTATGTTGTATACCTACTGTTTGTAGATTAAAGATACACTTTTTGTTTATCAGCCCAGGTGTATTTTGTAAACTCCCTAGCCAGGACAGCCAACAGCCAAACCTTTCTCTCCTCCCAACCACCATAGTTTCCACTCCTGTAGCCTCCTTTTACTACTCCGGTGTAACCCTACCTTATCACACAGGAGCTGCTACCCCCGAGAGTAGCCTGGTTGCATTACAACCATTGCCACTAGGTGGCATCCTATTCCCTTGGTCTATTCTCCCTGCTTAACTTTCTCCATTCTGATATTTTAACTCTCAGACTTCCACTTTCTCACCATATTTATCTATCTGCTAGACCCAATTTACCCCACTGTTTACCTTACTTTTCTCACCTGCACAGATTACTATATCCCTTTAAACTTACCTTACAGTCAGCACTCCACTGATTGTTTTCCCCTGAATTCAGTCCTTCTCTAGCTCTTTCTCTGCCTCCTTAACCCACCTGCTTCATTAGGTCGCCTCCCTGCAATGACTATACATTACACCCCCCCTTTCCTATCTCTTTTCTCTCTCCCTGTTCCCTGCCCCACCCCCTTTCTCAAGACTATCTACATCAGCCTGTTGCAACACAATAGGTTCTATCTGCTTCCAACCTACCCTGCAGGAACTGTGTACTGCTCACATCCGGTCTGCACCTGCACCCACCCACTACACTCCTCCCCCTTCTACCTTATTCCCCTCACCTAACCTATAAATACACCTAACCCCAAGTGGCCCCATCTTTAATCTTATAATTACCCCAGGCTGCTGTGCGCTCCTGCCTCCGGTGTTACCACCTTGTGTAAGTGTTTCTGCTGCTGTATTTTTCTTGATGGATACTACCTTAAGTGACTGCAACTGTTTCTGTTTAGCAACAAGCCATATTGTTATATTAATGGTGTACTAGCTGCTCTACTCACCAGCGGTTACTATATCTTACTGTTTGTAGCACGTGGAGCTGATACATGTTGAATCTTGCAATCTGTTCCGTTTAAGCAACAACAAACTAGAACTATTACTGTTTAGCGACTAGCTATATTCTTTACATAGAATAGTGCATTAGCTGCTCTATCTTTAGAGGATACTAAATTTTAATGTTTGTAGCACATGGAGCTTATACGTGCTCTATTTATTAATGAGGACATGTTACAGTGAGAATACTGGTTCCTGCTTGAATGTATCATTTTGTGTATACTTGGCATGGTGTCCTAGTCGCTCTATCTCTGGTAATCACATTCACTATGTTTGCAGCATGTGGAGCTGATTAGCAACTCTAAACGGGCTCACAAAAACGTCCTGCTCCTAACGTGGAGCAGTACTGGTGCCTAGCTTAGAATAATTACCAAAGTGGAGCATCATTATAATTAATGTAGGGTGTTTGTGCCGAAGTAACAGGGACATTTTACAATAACTCAGGGCAGGGCAGGGCAGCATCTCCTGCATTGATTACAATACTTGCAAAGGCTGTTTAGAGAACTATTACTTGTGCAACTGCTATAATTCCTTTTTATTGCCGTTTTTTTCTTCCACAATATTTATGAGGCGTGCACATACCTCGGCTCCTTAGGATTGTTACTGATCATAGTAGTGGTTAACTTTATACCTGCCTATTTTGCACGCTGCTCTACTCTTAAAAAGACTATAGCTGTTGAATCAGTATTATTAACCACGTCTGCTCCGGTTAAAGGCAACCGATAACAAGTTATGAGGACCCGGTACTTCTTTTTATATAAGAACACCGGATTAGAGTAGACCCGGTACTTTTTTAATATAAGAACACCAGACTAGAGTAGCGCTCCAGTGCTTAACCCCCATTTGAGTGGTTTACCTCACATACATTAGGATATAAATACCAGGGTTTACCATACTTAAATAAGGACACATACCATACTACGTAAGGCTAAAATGCTGATAGATAACTAATAAATTACATTCTGTATAACACTTAACTAAAGCCGACTGCATACTATGAGAAGGCAGTACTCTCTCTAACAAGATATCACTGAGTCTGAGCCTCGCTCTGCAGTCTGGTTTACAAGTGTTTGAAATACAGCAGGGCATTACAGCTGTGGAATACCCTCTAGATTAAAATGTTGAATTTGGCTTAGCGTTCTTGTTCCGCTGGCCCCAGCTAACTCATTTTATATTACCTAGATACACAGTGGTTCATTCCTCTATAATAGAATTCAGGTAGTACTTAGTGAACAAGTACACAAGCAACTACTACTCCGCTCTCAATTCTGGACCACTGCGCTCTGTACCATGACATGTTTGGATGCCTAATGCATTCTTTACTGCTTTATTTTACCAAACCTTAGAATTGCTGTTGAGTTGATAATCTAAGCTGTATTGTATTATGTTGCACTAAAATCTGCTTCTACCTTGAATTCAAATGCACTAACCTAATTGAATATCTGGAATACTAGCATGCATATTCCTGGTTAAAGGGAATAGAAAGGTACTGTCTTTTCTAGTATTTTATTTAAAGACTGTGTTTGACCTACTACATACTTCACCAGTGCTTTCTCTCCCTTTATTTACCCAGCACTCCAACTTGCCTGACCTGTACTGGGTCTTGGGTTTTTAGCCCTGTCTAAGATTGTTGCCTCCTCCCCACGCTAAGGAACATAGCCAAACCTCTCTGGACATCATTCCCCTCAAGGACACAAGGAAGTATGTTGTATACCCACTGTTTGTAGATTAAAGATACACTTTTTGTTTATCAGCCCAGGTGTATTTTGTAAACACCTTAGCCAGGACAGCCAGCAGCCAAACCTTTCTCTCCTCCCAACCACCATAGTCTCCACTCTTATAGCCTCCTTTTACTACTCCTGTGTAACCCTACCTTATCACACGGGAGCTGCTACTCCAGAGTAGTCTGGTTGCATTACAACAATTGTCCACTAGGTGGCACCCTATTCCCTTGGTCTATTCTCCCTGCTTAACTTTCACTATTCTGATATTTTAACTCTCAGACTTCCACTTTCTCACCATATTTATCTATCTATCTGCTATACCCGATTTACCCCACTGTTTACCTTACTTTTCTCACCTGCACAGATTACTATATCCCTTTAAACTTACCTTACAGTCAGCACTCCACTGATTGTTTTCCCTGAATTCAGTCCTTCTCTAGCTCTACCTGCTCCATTCGCTCTACGGGCCCACTCCGCTCCCCTACCCTGCCCCCAATTCTCACTCACCCCCAGTACTCCTACTCTTATACTTCCCTAACCACACCCCCCACTTAATCAGTACTTCCCATTAATTATAACCATCCTATCAGAACTCATCTTTTCCACAAACCCACCCCCACTCCCACCTTGATTATCTTTCACACTTCTCTATCACCCCACCCTTTTTTCACTAACCCTCCTACTACCCCATCTACAATGTATCCCGTTACTCCCACCTTATCCCAAAACCCTAAAACACATAACTACCTCATACCCCCACTTATAATACTTTGTCTTCACCGCATATGAATTCCACTACCTACCTAATTCTCAGTACCTTTCATCTATCACAACCACTAGCATCCAAACACACACTCCGCCACCAATACTACCCCACCTCCTCACCAGTTGCACTACCCCAAATCCTCTCCATCCCATCCATCCTACTTACTTAAACCCAAGGACAAAGAACTGTTACCAACTCCTACTGAAGTTCACCAAACTCATAAGGATTATATTACCTAACCTCATAACCAGCGGTGACATCCGCCCTAACTCAGGCCCAAAGTCACCAGTTACCTCTAACCCCATAAATAGTACTCCTACCAACCTAAGAAGCTCACATAATGCCCCCAAATCATTCCTAGCCTGCTACCTAAATATCAGAAGTTTAAATAAGAAAATCCACTATCTGCACGCCCTCCTAGACATGCACTCCTCGATCTAATCTGCCTTACAGAAACGAGGCTCAAATCCACTATCCCTGACAATGAAATATTACCTCCCCAACTATAACATAATAAGACTTGACCGTAAAGGTAAAAAAGGAGGCGGAGTAGCCATCCTATATAAATCCACTCTTGAGATATCCACAATTAGCACCCCACAACACCTAACAACTCCGAAATAATCATCTCAAAAGTACAACTTAACAAACACAAATCTATAAACATAATATGCAGCTATATTCCCCCAGGTAACAACATAGCCACCTTAGAAAGCACCCTTCAATGGTTATCCATAACCCACCCCCAAGAAACAATCTTTCTCGAAGACTTCAACATCGACTGGATAACTTGTTCAGCAAACTTCCCCACCACCCATATTAACTTACATGATTTCTCCCAGACTATTACCACCAACACCAGAATCAACAAGCCCAACAAAAAGGAAAACATCCTTGACTGGATCTTAATAAATAACAATCCACAGTTATACAAATCAGGCACCCTACCTGAAGACATGAGCGACCACCTCCTATCCTATATAATCAGGAAAAGGGATGACATGTCTCACCAAACTACCTTTAAAACCCTTAAGTATACAAAGAACTTTAACCTAACAAGTTTCCAGGACGATCTTAGCTCAAGTAAATGGGCCAGTCTAAAAATACTCCCCCTTGATGAAGCAGTCTCAGAATTCAACACTAGATTCCTGGCCATCTTAGGCAGGCATGCTCCCACACGTACACTCAGAACCAAAAATAAAATTCCTCCATGGCTAACCAATACTACTAGACAAAAACTTACTGCTAGAAACTCAGCATGGACCTCCTGGAGATCCACCAAATCCCCGCAAGCCCACACTACATTCAAACAAATGAGAAATGATGCAAAAAGGTCTATTCTGTTAGACAAACAAAACTACTATACAAATTTACAGCAAAAACACCAGAATCAGCCTCAATAAGTCTGGTCAGGTCTGAATAAACTGCTCCACCCAGGTAAAACCTCTATCCCCACGCCCTCAGCTACCCTACAACTGCCTCCTAAATGTGTTGCTAAAACCTTTAACAATTTCTTCACTGAAACAGTCCAGTCCCTTGCTAATAATCTATCTCCTACCTCCTTGACTACAATCTCATCTACTCAAGAAAATACCCCCCCCCCACACTCAAATTTGATCCTATCCCCACAGACTATATTAAATCCCTACTTAAAAAACTAAAACCTACCACCCTGGCAGCTGACCAACTTCCTGCAGAGTTTCTACAAAAGGCTGCTAATGTTATAGCTTACCCCCCTATCTCCATCTTAATCAATCGCACTATCCAAGAATCCTACATTCCCTCCATCTGGAAAATCTCTCGTACTATTCCTCTTCATAAAGGGGGAATCTCCACCAAACTCTCTAATTACTGACCCATAGCCATACTATCTCCTTTAGCCAAAATAATAGAGAAATGCATACAGAAACAACTCCTAACCCACCTTACTCAGAATACTCTCCTACCTCTAACCCAGCATGGCTTCAGACCAGCCCATAGTACTACCACTGCCCTTCTCTCCTTTTCTCACAGTATAAATCAAAACCGCAATCAGAATATGCTCTCCTCTGCCCTCTTTCTCGATTTATGTAAAGCATTTGATATGGTAAATCACCACCTACTCCTAGAGTCTTTAAAATCACTCTCCATAGATAACCTAGCACTCAGCTGGTTCCACTCTTACCTGCAATGCAGACAACAAGCCATCCTGTGGAAAGACAACCTATCCCCCCTTCTACCTGTCACCGTTGGAGTACCCCAAGGTTCTGTCCTGGGTCCCCTCCTTTTCTCTATATTCATTAATGACCTACCCAAAGTTATCCCAGATGCAACTTGTGTACAGTATGCAGATGACTCTATGCTCATCTGCACTGCCTCCACTCCCAAAGAATTACAATCCCCATCCCAAATCACTTTCAACAAAGTAGAAAACTGGCTCAATAATCATCGTCTCCTACTGAACCCAAACAAAACCAAACTACTACTTTTCTCCCCTTCCCGTAAGCTAACATTACCATTAATTACAGTCTCTTCCAACAATGGCACCATAATCACTCCAGAACCTTGCACTAAACTACTAGGGGTAATCACTGATAATAACCTGAAGTACGATGCCCATGTAGATAAAACCATAAAAACTGTAAACAAACAAATAGCCTGCATGTATAGGATTCAGCAATTCTTAACCCCATCTGCCAGAACCACCATAGCTCGCAAGCATCTTCTTTCAACCCTTCTCTATGCCTCACCCATCCTCACAAATTTAACCAAATCAAACCTTAACAAAATCACTAGCTGCTATAACAATATAGCTAGATTTGCCACAGCCTCAGCCTACAGAACCCACCACTGAAAAAATCTTCACAAATTAGGTTGGCTTCAACTACCCAATCAGATTTATTATAATCAACTCATAATGATTCATAAAACCCTAAATCAACCTACCAGTGCCCCCATTCTGACTAATATTATTACCCCCTACAGCAACCTAGCATCCCTCCGTTCATCCAACAAATTGCTAGTACAAACCACCAAAGCCAACAACTCAGCTGGAGATTCATTGTTTTCTAACTCAGCTGGAAATAAATGGAACTCACTTCCTGCTGAACTAACCACCACATGCTCCTTGCCTCAATTCAAAACATCCCTAAAAATGTACATGAACAGTGACTGACTCTGCCCATGTCTAAACCCTGACTAACCCAATCACAGTTCAGAATAAGCAAAATAAACTCAGCCAAGACCAGGTCTATACCCTGACTAACCTATTTAATACCAGGACAAAGGTAACCCAAACGTAGCTCACAGACGTATACACCCTAATATCTTCTCTCCTCACCCTCATAACACACAATTCCCTCTACCATTACATCTCTTTTATCCCATCATCAGGAAGAGAACTTACTTCTCTGCCCACACTAAATTACTTCCTTCTTACCTACCTCCATTTGATTAACTATCATCCTTACCGTCTATCTGAAATTCATTCTCTTTATTACACACTGCTCAGACATGTAATTATTACTTCCGTATACCTAATCCATCTACCAACATTGACAGTTTTTGTCTAAATGATTATTTCTATCTACATGTAACTTTGACTATTACCTGTCACTGATGTTGTTAAATGTTTGCAAACTTTTATGTACTGCAATTTTGACTATTACCTGTCACTGATGTTGTTAAATGTTTATAGACTTCTCTGTTACCACAATTTGTATTGTAAATTGATTTCAATGTGGAGCTTTTCTCCCCGGGCCGCCGCTGAAAATGGATATGTATCCAGTCGGACTTTCCCGGTTAACAAATATAAAATAAATAAAGCATTTGACTGAATATTAGAAAATCGAAAGAGAGAAATATCGAACTCTCACATAACCGAAAATACGGTATCTCAACATCGCTATTGTGGGGGGCTTCACCCCCCACCCCCCGCTAAATATATATTCCAACTCCAAGATTACACTACAGTGAAGAAAGGGCAAATATTCTGATCTTCATTGTACTGCAATCAAAAAAAAAAATTTAGTTCCTGCATATTCGCTCATGTGAGCAATTCGATATTTCTCCCTTTTGGTGTTCTAATATAGACCCGACTGAAAGTGGTAAAGTTTTGTGAAAATAGTATTTATTTCAGTCAGCCTCATTCCTGTAGATCTACTGGAATTAGGTAAGTTTGTTCAGTCCAGAAAAAGGAGTTTTTCGAAAGCATTACATCTTTTTCGGAACAGAGACTTAGTCATAGGATCTTACTGTTAAAGCTGAAATAGTTTTCAGAACAAGTACTTGTAAAAAGTATGGTCTTATAACATGAAAACCACATTAAAGGCATACCCCCAGATTTAATAAACTCTATATAGGAATAGTGTAAGTCCTACATGGAGTGTACTGTGGGTGTGTCTGCACCTCCCCCTCGGCAGCGTATGCATATTAATGAAGGCACACTACTGAGTGAGATCCATGTAACACAGTTACTGAATCAGTGCTAGGTGATGTGTTACAGTGCTCACAGATGTGTAACACATCCCCTGCACTGTGAAAGTGCCGTATGACACCAAAACGTGAAAGTAAGTGTCTTCGGACACTTATTGGTATTTTATATATGTATTTCACCCAGGGGGTGATTGTCTGTAACACACCCCCTGCACTGTGAAAGTGCCATACAGCACTTAAAGATTAAAGAAAGTGTCCTCAGACACTTATGGATATTTTTATTATTTATGTCACACAGGGGATGTGTGACAGTGTCCGTAACACACCCCCTGTATGGCATGGAAATGAAATGTCCCAATGTGATTTTCCTTGTATGCTTATTTTTTATTTTACTTTTTTTTTTTTAAATTTAAGCATAGCTGATCATGTTTGCATGGCATGTTGCTCAGCAGTGGTTAAAAGTAACAAAAAAGCTATATAGAAATATATAGCTGAAATCTTCACAGGCGAGGTAGCTGAATGGTTAGAGGCATGGGTTCATGTGCAGTAGTTGCAAGATTTGAATACCAAGACAGGCCCTTCAGCTTTTACATGGAAAGCATTTCTATTTCTGTTTTTTTTATCACCCTAGTTATTGCTATTTGCCAACCAGATTAGTGCAGCTTGTCCAAAATCCCAGTGTCAGTGGAGATATGAGGTGAAAAGCTCCAGTTAAACACAAGTGTCCAGTACAGTTCGTGGACATAAAACATCAGTCCAAACACTGGACAGTATTCCTACCTACCCTCTGTGATGCTGTAGCTCCCACACCTCTATAATGTCCTCCTCACAGGCCAGGAAAAGGGGCAAGGCCTACATGCAAGCCCTAATTATAGACTGTGTTGCCATGCCATTGGCTAATGGAAAGACAACCCAGCTGTTCTGGATGCAATTAGCAAGTGGGAGTCACAGATTGGTGCACAGGCAATCACCTGTTCTTGAGCATTACCTACAAAAGGCAAGCTGCTGCCTATGGTAAACAGGTCTGACACTTTATTCATGAAGACAGAGTGTGATTCTCTAGGATACTGCAACTGGATTTCTTCTATCAAAGGAGTACAGCACTATACCAGGTATATCATTGAATGAAGCATGTAATGGAATACAGATGGGAGGATGCAGTCATGGGAAATAAGTTAAACAGTAGGTCTTAACAACATTGCCTGGACTGACATGTTGCTGTTAGTCTGCTGTCCAGCACCTATGGCCATCCCTTACGGCTCTGTCTGCAATGACATAAATCACAGCTCTGGCCACTGAACCACTCCAGCAATGGTCAGCTCACATATGACTGCTACTTTTATTGTCCGTTGTACAATACTTACAGTAAGTACTGGTGGATACAGCCACCATATGACATCATGTACTGTCAGTGAGCCCCTCTCAGTCTGTGAATGTCATACAGGCTTAGTTCAAAGATTGTTCAGGTGTCCCTGACCATTCATGATGTACTCTGGCTATGTCACTGTGTTCCCCACACCTGTATCTGATTGCCTGACTCCTATGGCTAGCATACCTGGTGACCCCCTGCAGCAGGACAGCAGGTTATAGGTACTAGTAGTGGGGAGACGTTGGCTCTGGCTCAGCAGCAGTGTGTACATATTGAGCATACAGTGTAAGGGAATGCATACAGTACCACATATTCATGTACCATTACTATGTTCCCAGGGGTCTGCCATGTCACAGACACATTCCCCAAATGCTGGAGACAGCCATCATATATTGTCCAACTGGTATGTGGAAATACACATTTGTCTAGCAGGGGGTCTACATCTATCAGGCACATTTTATTTATTTGCATTTTTTGGCCGGGATAGTTCACTGGACCATATCAGCCCATTTTCAGTGGAGACCCTGGGAGAAAAGCTCCTCAAGAAAATTGCATTACATTACATTAATTTTACATATATGTAAGTTCACATTACATTACTATTAATAAACAATATTCAGTTCTAAGTATTAGATAGCATTTGTAGAATAGGAAATAATATTATTCACATTTAAACCAGACTGGCAGAGAAAATGCTCATTAGGTAGTCATGTAAAAAAAAGGAGGGAGTACAAGGATAGAAAAAATTGAAGGAGGTACTTTAGGTAGGAGCATGAGAGGGACATTCCCATTTGGAGGATAGATGTGTGAAGAGGTGGGTTTTGAAGTTGTTATGGTTAGGCATGTTGCTTAGGTGAGAGGGGAGAAAGTTCCAAAGTTTGGCTATTGTGCAGGCTAGTTGTAGTTGGCCTGGGGGATGAGAGGGTTTGTGTACTTTAAGCAGGTTTTGGTTCTCCGATCTTAGGGAGCAGGAGGGAGTGTAGGGTATTAGTGCTGTGGCTAGGGATGGGCAGTCAGATGGTTTGAAGATGAGCTTGTGGGTAGTAGTAAGTTATAGATATCTAAGGTAGTTGGGGAGTTCTAACCATTTGAGGATGAGTAGTGAGTGGCAGTGATGAGATAAACTCTTGGAGTCGGTAGCGAATTTGCTAATTTTGGGGTAGCAGGCTTCCAGTTTGGAGAACAGGCCTAGTTGGAGGTTGATAAATAGGGGAGTGCCATGCAGGAGAGATGGGAGGAAGAAAGTAGTTACAAGTGTTTGTTGGGTGGAGGGGCTGAGACAGCGGTTGTGTCTGTATAGGAGACCAATTTTTTTATGGGTTTTCTTGATAGCAGAGTATATGTGGGAGTCAAACTTTAGGTTTTCATCAATAATTATGCCTAGCAGTTTGGTTAAGGGCACTATTTCTAATGGAGTTTTGTTTTGGTTTGTAATGCAGAACAGGTTTCTGTCTAAAGTGGTGTTTCTGGTTGGGGTAAAGATCATTAGTTTTGTTTTGGTAGCATTTAAGGCAAGGTGATTGGCTTTCATCCAGGATTCTGTTTTGGAAAAGGCAAGTTGAGTTTTTAGTAGAAGTTCAGAGGGGGAGGAAGCTGAGGAGATGATGGTGGAGATGTCTGCATACTGGATGATGGACGCTTCAGAGATGGAGAGGTGGAAGTTGTTGATAAATATGTTAAAGAGCAGAGGACCTAGTACTGAACCTTGAGGGACCCCGGTGGGTGTAGGTAGGAAAGAAGAGGTAGATTCCTTCCACTGAATAGCTTGTTGGTGATTTGATAGGTAGCTGGTGAACCAGGCAAGGGTGGAGGGAGTGAGATGTAAGGCTGAGAGCTGGGATAGGAGTAAGGAGTGGGAGATGGTGTTGAATGCTTTTGAAAGGTCTAAAAATAATAATGATACATATTTGCCATTATCATGTGCTAGGTTGATAGTTTCTAGAAAGGAAAGGAGGGCAGTGATGGTATTGTGGCCAGGGCGGAAGCTGAGTTGGGTGTGGGAGAGAAGTTTGTTCAGATTTAGATGTTGCATGATTTGTGCATGGATAGTTTTTTCTAATATTTTTGAGAGAGGGGAGAGTATGGCTATAGGTCTAAAATTGGTTGTGTCTATTTTTTTACCAACTTTGTGAAGTGGAATGATGTATGCTTGGTGCCAGATGGTGAGGACGTATGATTCCTGTATAGATCTGTTTATGAGAATAGATACAGGATAGGTGATGGTTTCAGCAGATTGTTTGAGGAAGGTGGGTGGTAGATTATCTGGTGCATTATGACAAGATTTTAGCTTGAGGAGAAGTATTTTTATTGTGTTGGTGGGGATGGGTTTTAGGGTAAAGCGGGAGGTAGGAGGAGGTTTGCTGTTGGGGGGAGGGGGGGAGGAGTGGTGGTCAGGGAAGGAGGAGGATAGTTTTGCTATGCAATCTATGAAGAAATGGTTGAAATTAGCAGCTTCTAGATTGGTGAGAGTAGGGTCTGGGCAAGGGTTGCTTTATTGCCATGGTGAAGGATGGAGGAAACGGAGCTCCAAAATATTTTTGGATTGGATGAGTGCATGGATTGGAGCTTGTTGTAGTAGCTTTTACAGTCTTTGGTCATTAATTATTTGGCTAAGTTCCATAGTTGTTTAAATACTAGGAGGGAGTTGGAGGTGTTTTGTTTTGGTATTGTTTCCATTTTATGTCACATTGATGCATGATATTTTTGGTTTGACGGGATAGCCAGGGGCAGGGATTTGATTTGATTTGTTTGGATCTGTGGGGGGGGGGGGGCAATTGATTTAGGATGGTTAGGAATGTATTGTTAAAATAGGATACTGCATCATCAAGTGGGAGAGTTTGTATGGGTGACCAGTGAGTGAGTTTCAGGCATTCTGAGAATATCTCAGGGTTGAAGGAGGATAAGTTGTGGGTTTGGATATATTGGTGATGTTTTTGTGGGGTGGTATGTGATTAACGAAGGCAGGTACACATTCTGCAGACATCTGGGTACTGCTGATATCAGACGGCTATGAGGAGGACACCCTACACCGCATATGCACTGCTCTCAGTTATTGTGCAGCACAGATGTTGCTGGTATGTCCACATGCACTTGTAGTACCACTAACCTATTTTTCGGATGTAGGCTGGATGACATGGTACAGTAATGTTGCCCATAGGGGACACCCAGCAGTCGATGATAGTGATGGGTGTACACACATAACAACACAGTGTATCACACCACTTAGGCCATATCTGGTAGCCCTGGTAGATGTTTGATGCCCAGACATTCCCTGGTGGGAAACCTCTGTGATTTCCCCAGCTGCTGCATGTACTGTGTGATGTAAATGATGAACAGCGAATTATACACATTAATGGTTCTCAATGGGGGGAATGTGGGGAATTTTATACCCCATGTCCCATGATGACATACCCTTATGTATGACATAGGCCATGTAGAAGGTTTATTTTACAATGGAAGCAATATTTTGTTGACATGTCATGTTGCCAAAGGCACCCTCATGACTGATTGCATGCCGGGGATGTTGTTTGTACTCTAATATGTGGGGACATCAGTCTCCCATAGGGGTTCACACTGCATGTCCTGGTAAGCGGCCTGAGGCCATGTGTCTTGCAGTGGTCATGTATCTGTGTGAGACCCTCCTAGGCAGATGTCCACAGCACTAGGGAATCCGGTGATGGCACACAGCATGCAGTCATCCGCAGACATGGTCGGACATAGACTAATGGCTGTTACATGCACCTCAGATGTATACATCACACATAACAGAGGCGAAAACATGGAGCAACAGGTTACACACTTAGGTATGGGTCAACTGCTTGCGGTGCATTTTGCTATGTGGAATCGGTGTGTCATGTCAGCGCAAGAGTGTGCTACTCCTATGGTAACGTATGGTGTGATGCATAGTGTGCTATAGCCATAATGGCCATGTGGGTTATACTGTTACATAGTTTCTCCAGGTCAAGGTAGGCATTCTGTACTGTCACCCCCCCATCCATGGCTTGGCGACTGTGTCATAGAGGTCACCTGAGTGTAGCAGACACGAACCCTTCCTCGACAAAGCCTAAACATGTGTAATGGTGTGTGGCCAGGTCGCACATGTCCTTGTGAATGGGGCTCACTTGAAGCTGTGCAATGGCCTTTCAGAATAGCCTAGTTAGGGTGCTGGGTCTATCATGTCACTGAGTGGAAGACAACATACAGTATACTATACCAACACCACTGGTACAGCAGGTGTTCTTGTGAACCACAAGTGAGCAGCTGCTACCTGTGCTGTTGCAGACATATGTGCAGTAGAGGAGATGACTGTCTGTAGTGGATATAGACATTGTAAGCACTGTTTGTTGTGCAGGTTTGTAGGACTGATCCCATTCTCATGTACACGCTAAGGAGACATTGCTCCAGAATGGGCACCTGCCCCTATTTTGTGTCAGACAGTGGTATGTCATCCCTGCTATTGACAGTATGTATTACACATTTCCACCAGACAGGTGTACATATCCTAGCAGAGGATTATGTAGGCCTGTCGGGTACACCTGACTACATGCATCTATACAAATGCACATATAGTGCTTGTGTGTATGTGTGGATATTGGTGCCAGCCCTTAATGAGGGGATGGGGCTGTGTAAACCCCCCCAGGAAGATATATTCCATGTTGGAGGTGTATGTATTCCTGAGCCTAGCTAGTTGGGTATTGTGGGAGATGGTGACTGAAAACGTGACTGCATGATGGTTGCTTTGCCATGGAGGATGACACTGTTGGGATGCTGCAGTGGTAACCCATGTTGTGTGATGTCAACTGCAATACACCTTCACCTCATGCGTGTGTAGCCTCTGGCTACAGCAAGGTGTCTGTACATCCACTGTTGATGGCTTCCTGGCCATTCATGTGCTGGCATGACTACGTCTTACCATGTATGTTAAGGTAGTTCAAATGATCCAGGATCAGGGTACAGACTCGAC
Source organism: Protopterus annectens (assembly GCF_019279795.1). NCBI lineage: Eukaryota > Metazoa > Chordata > Ceratodontiformes > Protopteridae > Protopterus > Protopterus annectens. The sequence continues at coordinate 1,498,725,967 of NC_056729.1, forward strand.
TCATAATACAGTTGATGAGGTCCATATAGGCAGAATGGGCTTACTGGTCACATGTGGTGGCTGGTAACTAGCTGTGATTTGCATAGCTTTGTGTTGGCAATGGTGAATTGCCCCTGCAGTGTCCCCTGTGCATCTTACTGCCTGTATAGCGTGGGGGTGTGTGTTATATATGGAAACCCCATGTCCCATGGCATTACCAGATTCACTTTGCCTTCTGTATGCATGATAGGATCGTTGACCATGTAAGGCTGGGGTGCCCTCTGCAGCTTGGAACCATGGTCGATGTGAATGCACAGATGTCTGCTGTTCCCAGGGTAGGACTGCTTGCAATGAGGGGATAAATGTGCACATGTTAAGGGCAATCAATCCCTGATTGTATTGCAACATCCATCTGAGTGACAGCATAATGCTGTGTAAGGATAGGGACATACCTGCCTGGGACACATGAGTGTGCTCACTCATGTCTCACTGCATTATAGTCCAGGGACGTACATGCCAGATCAAGTCAGGCACACCAACATGTACAGTGACAGTCCCATGACAATACCTGTCGGTGACAGACAGCAGTGCGCGTGCAATATGGCCGAGTCTGGCAACTGACACAAAAGTAACTGTGACCATCCACATACCCAGCCAGGTCAGAGGCACACCAGTGTGTTTCCACTGGAGTCCCCTATGTGTAACATGTTTGACATGGGCTCACACCTGCATGGCTATGGGACACAGGTGTGTGGCCATGTGTGGTTTGTGCTGTGTATGGCTGTGGCATTCATGTGTAGCTTTGTCTCAGAGATCCCCTTTGTTTGTGGATGTGTATGTTGAGGACCACTGCAGATGTTTGTGTGTGTTGTGTAGGTGTGGGTGGTGTGTGAGGTATACTGCTTGTGTTGACAACCTGTAAGGGGACAGATATGCAGCCTTGACAGGCAAAGAGCATGGACTACAGGCTCCTACAGTCATTGCATCTCTCACACAGTGTGTTCGTTGGTGGTGTCTGTAGATGGCTGTCCATCCATGTAGCAGGTGCTACACAGTGCCAGGACACCAATATCAACCACACTGGCTGGGGAAACTGTAGGACATTGTCCAGCCATATAGTCCAGATTCTAAAAAAGGAAGGCCAGGGAGACCAGAGGGGTGGGCCTATAGACCAGGTGAGTACTACTGAGTATGAGGCTGACACCACAGCAGTCCATGTAGACAGCCTATGAACAAGCAGTAATAGGTGCAACAGCTACATGCAGTGCAACACCTCATAGCACATGCAGCAAGTAGCATGAAACATCAGGATCAGGGGGGCAACACATGCTGTATGGCCAGTATGTTGCCGATACCCACAAACATAATGTGCTGATAGATGGCGGGGGTATGATACGGGGGTTAACGGTGGATAGTGCTGGCAAAAGTGGATGTGCAGGGTCTGTACATAATGGTGAGCAATGTATGCAGTCCTGTGATGTGTTCTCCGGTTAATGTCTTTCAGATGGGATGTATAGATGACACAACCCAGCCATCTCAGAAGCTGAGACCTCTGCAATTATCAATGCCCTGAGACTCTATTCAAGGAGCTTCCATTACCAGCAACAACATGCCACTCTGTGGGTAGACCTGGTAGCAACAGTGAATAATGTGGGCCCCAGGGGCAGGAGCTAGGAACAGGACTGACACCATGCTACTGATTTCATACACCATGCACAGCAAAGGGGTGCAGCTATGTCCAGGGACTGTGCTGGCACAGGCAGAGGGCCTGCTACACAACTGCCACTCTCAGCCACAGAGGAGTTCCTGACAAACCAGGCATCAGCACCAGCTCACAGGAAGCCATCAGTATGTATGTCGTGAAGATGGGTGGCACAGAGTCCACAGCCAAGGTGCATCCAGGTAAGCCTCCAGTGGTCATCACGTTAATACTGTAGTATTCATACTGGCAGCCTCTGCATAGCTGTATGCATATGTCAGGTCAATCTGCATTTGTGGTTGGGGTTTATTAATGCACATGTGTGAACACATATTGTGAATGTCAGCAATTTGGGTAGTATTGCAGCTTGTACTGTGCATGTTGATAAATGCACGTATTATCCTGTACCATTGCCATATGTGTGTGTGTGCTGACACTACCTCTCCCCCACAACTCCATAGGTACCTCTGGTGTGGCTAGGGAACATCAGCCTGTAGCGGGTGAGTGTGGAACTGTCATGTTATGGCTCACCTATACCCTAGGCATGTTAAGGGCTGCCATTTTGTCGTGCACACAACTGTTAAGCATACCCATATTGCAATATGTGCATGTTAAGTTGTGATGGGGTTCACTGCAGTGCATCACAATGGTAATCACACTAACACATTTGTAGGGGCTGTAACATATTAGCGCATAGTTTTGTATATGTGTAGCCACTGTGCTATACAGGGGTGCATTACTATTGTGTACACGGGTGCACTGTATGTTAGGTGAAGGTCCATCACATACTCTGACTTGTCACGTATCTCACAGGTGTATAGTACTAGCAACATTAACTGGACGTAGCTGCACTGCATGTTGTTGAGGGACTGTCCACAGTGTGCCTGTTGTGGTTTGATTACGTGCTGTGTATGGCATCAGTCAGAAAGTGTGTTCTGTATAATGCCTTTGTGGCACCTCACCTGTGTGTGCACGCATGCGCATGTGTGTGTGTGTGTGTGTGTGTGTGTGTGTGTGTGTGTGTGTGTGTGTGTGTGTGTGTGTGTATCAGCAAACATTATAGTGCAGGAATTAATGTAGTCATGTTGTCTTCCCCTCACAAGTGACTATGGGGGTTGGAGTTTGTCCCCCTCACAACCTGATGTCAGTGTCTCATCAGACTCTGATGATGATGGTGGCCATTGTGAGGCACAGGTAGGGTTGTTGGGGACTGAATCTGTCCCATTGATTGACATCCCACTTCCACCCACAATGTCCCCACACACAGTCAGTATGCCCACATATACCCAGTCCCCAGCAGCCACAGATATTCAGCAGTCGGAGAGTGGTGGCATCAAACAGGTTAGTGTAGTGACTATGGCATCAGTGACTGTAGATATTAGACATAACCAGAGACCTGGCGAGGTCCCACACAGGCAGATCACAGGGGTGCTTCAAGGAGGAGTGCTGCCCATCTAGCCCCTGTCAGAGGTATCACAGCACGTTACCCAACATATGTTTTGATCTGTCATGGAGGCACAGGCATGTTCTGAATGGTACACCAGATGGATGCTCAGGGTCATGGATGCAACATTGCCTGGCATGCATGACACCCTCCATGGCACTGGTGATGCCTTATGTCATTTTGCTTATGTAGTGGATAGACAATGGAGTGAGGCATTGTCAGTCCTTAACCGTGCAATGTCTGTGCTTGAACATGTAGGAGTAGGGCATTGGACACATGGACGTAGGTCAGCAACATCAGCTTAGAGCCCACGTGGCCATGCACAGTCACACTCTCGTAGTGCAGTACCACCATCACTAATGAAGGGAGAGTACTGTCCACACCACAATGTGGCAGGCCATGGGCATGTGGTCCTTGGTGGTCCCGTAAGGGACACAGACCCAGCAGACACTGGTTACCATCAGGAAGTAGTACCACATCTGGCCTTCGGCATGGTGGTGCCACTGCCACACCTGTCAGAACCAGTTCCTGTGTTCATGGCCAGAGATGGTAAACTGTACATTCTGCCATGTACGGTCCACAGCTGTCCAACATACCCTCATATAGGGCTACCACATGGCTTGACTGTGTGCATGCACACACGCACACACATCTCTGTCACATGCAGGTCACTGACAGATGTATGCAGCTCTTCTCCATGCCCCAGCTGACCAGCACCCCTCCAGATGCACACACACATGATGTCAACTGTATGGCACAGCCAACTCCACACCTCACCCTGTGCATCTGATGATACCTGTGCCACATCGCTGTTATCCATGCCATCGATCCAGGGACATGCTAATATGTGTCTGTTGCACGGGGTGAATATACTAGAGGTAATGACAGTGTGTAGTGTAGTAGTGTTATGGCCTGTAAGATGCTGTCTGCTGGCAATTGTCATGTGTACACATCAAAGTGTATGCCCCTTTGTGCCATGATGCTTTATTGCTGTTAGTACTGCTGACTGACTGTTGTCTCACAGACCTTGTTCTGTTTCCATGCCAGGTGTCAGTGTATGTAAGTAATGGTGGGCTGCTGCCAGTACGGAAGCTGAGGATGGCAGAGTGGCAATAGAGAGACCTTTTCATTGGCAAGGTACAGCTGTATGTGTCCATGTTTACCTATGTGTATGAGTGTTATGGCCTGTAAGATGCTGTCTGCTGGCAATTGTCATGTGTACACATCAAAGTGTATGCCCCTTTGTGCCATGATGCTTTATTGCTGTTAGTACTGCTGACTGACTGTTGTCTCACAGACCTTGTTCTGTTTCCATGTCAGGTGTCAGTGTGTGTAAGTAATGGTGGGCTGCTGCCAGTACGGAAGCTGAGGATGGCAGAGTGGCAATAGAGAGACCTTTTCATTGGCAAGGTACAGCTGTATGTGTCCATGTTTACCTATGTGTATGAGTGGAGCAGTGTGTGAGGGACATTGGGGGCAGACAGTGTACCTTGCATGCATACCCCTTGACACAGCATGCTACTCTTACTACATGTCACCTGGGAGTTCTGTAGGATCACAGGTTAATAGGTACAGAGGAGGTTACTGCAGTACTGGCCCTGGGTCTCTTACAAGCCTATCCAGTACTGTATCCCCATCAGTATCATCTATCAGCATCTATTACCCCTACCATTGCTTGACACACTTTGGATCCCTGGGACAGATGTTCTTTTTGACATCCACTCAACCTTGATGCAGTTGATGAGTGTTTGCATGGTACTCTGACATTTTGGGGAGTGCATTCCTGACACAGGGCAGTCTCTGGGAGACAAACCTGTCTCTCCAGCTTTTTATTTTGCTGTGTTGTATGTGATTCAAGCCTGTTGTGCCAGTAATATGCATAAAGTTATACTGACATATATGGGGCAGCTGTTGAAGGGCTGACCACAACATTGCCATCTAGGCATTTCACAGCCCACCTGTGGATAACCTGTCCAATACCGAGTGGTGCAGTACTGATTCAAGGCTGTCTGCATGGCACAGGTGTTGAAGGCCATAGAAAACATTTGTGGGTGTTAACATATCCTTACCATTTGGTGCAGATGTTTGCATAGGTACATACTAGATCAGCCATGCTGCTAATGTCTTGTTGCACTGACTGAGGACTATACAGAGGTACTATCCACCTTTTGTCTGGATGCAGTCCCTTTATCTATGTGATGAACCATGTGCAAGCCTTTTCTGACCACTGCCACTACTTCATGGGTGACTGCAACAGTGTTATCAACCTGAAAAGCCAGGTCTGTCACCGCAGTTTGTGCATTTGTGGGGTTGTTGTTGATGTGGGAAATAGTGGGTCCATGTCCTCACCATATGCTATGATGGTACTGTTTTCTGTATTCAGCTGGAGGCCAGGATCTGACCACCATTGCATACCCACTGTGTGAACCCATTGCAGTGTGTTAAGATTGGTTTGTGGGTCAATGACAGACAGCACACTGCTCACAGTTGCCTCAGCTTTAGGCAGTACCTACATATATGGGAGGTGGCAGTTTGCATTCATGCCTTCATACATGTGGGTCATTGTGGCCAGAAGCTACTCATAGGGTGTACACATGTCTACATATTGCACACATATAAGCAGCACAGGTTAGGGTTGCCACCTTATCAAATGTGGAATGTGGGATGCATCTTGTAGTATTGTGACACTTGGCAGGACATATCATAACCCATGGCAAGTGCACCAGACAGGACTTCCCTTTGTTTGACAATATGACTACTTATTTGTGTCACATCACCATAGGTTATGCTAATTCTTATGCCAGTAAGGTGCTTCTGATGTGAAGTAACTGGCTTATGCAGGTAGTAGACAACCTTAGAAGATGTTTGTTGTTCTACACTCTGGGGACCTCTATATTGTTTGTGTCATTGTCACAGGTCACACCTGGCTAAACATGGACTGCAACCTGCAAGGTGGGAAAGGTGGTGGCCATAACCCCACCTATACAGATGTGTTTGAAATGTCCTGATGTTTGCCACATATCTTTGTTACATTTGGCATAACATTGTGGTTTTCTGGCAAAATTGGGTGAATTCATTAAAGACTGAAGTTATGCAATACTGACAGATATTTGCCTGCCAGACTTCATACTCTTTAGAAAATGCATGAAAATGCACAGCCTGTTATGCTATCTCCTGTGTATGTTTGTCAAAGCAATATTTAAAGATTGATCCTAATTTGTGGGCTTTATCCCACTTTTCTGTATGGCTTTCCCAGATGTCTTTCTGTAAAGGGTTGAGAGGTATGTTTGTGGCCATAACACAGGCACAGTGCTGCAAGGGGATATACATATGTACACACATACATGCGCGCGCGCACACACACACACGCACACACGCACACACGCACACATACACACACACACACACACACACACACACACACACACACACACACACACACACACACACACACACACACACACAAATACACACACACACACACACCCACACACACACACACACACACACACACACACACACACACACACACACACACGCATGCACACACACCAACTCATGAGCCACCCTTGTTGACAGTAGATCTCCTACCTGGCTAGTTATACGTACAATAGCACAATATACATAGTGCATGAACCACAGAGGTTATACAGTTTTGCAATGTGTGCCACTACTACTCTAGAGTTAACAGGGTGGCACAGGCACACAAAGTGGTATAGACATTAGAAACACACAGGCAAGGCAGCTACACTGCTACAGAAGATTTACATACACAAACACACACTCACACAATCACAAGTATTGAGATTACAACCCTTACCTATCTAGTTGTATGTAGTATACGGCTATGTCCTTAATGCATGTGCCATAAAGCTGATAGGCCTAGGGCATACCTCTCAACCTGCTAAACAGTACATGTGGACAAAGTCTTCAATACTGAGATGATACAGGCCCAACAATAGGGAAAGGTTTTACATATTGCTCTTACAAAGATAAATAACTGATAGAGGGACCAGTTTCATATTACCATTACTTTTGTGAAGTGTATGAAGTCTGACACTCAGATGTCTGTTATTATTGTCTCACTTCAGCTCTTAATACTTTGCCAATGATTGGCCAGGCAACCATACGTTTATGACACACAAACAAAATAAATGAGACAATCATCTGGATAATCTGCAAAATTGCATACATTTGAGAGGTATGGCCTGCAGAGTGTGGAACAGTGCATCCATGGTTGATGGCATCAACAGGCCCTGTCAATTAATGCAATGGGGGTGTCCAGAGAGCAGAACACACACACAAACACTTGGTAGTCTTGAGATCAGAACCCCCTACCTACCTAGTTTATTGTACTATAGTGCATTGTATGTATCACATGCACCACAGAGGTTATATGGTTGGAAATTGTCCAATGCTGTAGATAAGGTGGATGACATCAGCAGGCCCTGTAAAGTAGGGCAACAGCTAGTTTACAGGGTGAAACAGGCCTCAAAATGGTTTAACCTACAAACACACACAGAGTTGGCAGTCTTAAGATTAGAACTCCTACCTATCTATTTTATTGAACTATAGTGCTATGCATTTATTGCGTGTGCCACAGAGCTCATACACCTGCAAAGTGCTCAGTGCTGTATCTAAGGTGGATGACATCAGCAGGCCCTGTAAAGTAGGGTCATGAGTGGTTTACAGGGTGAAACAGGCCTCAAAATGGTTTAACCTACAAACACACACACAGGTGGTAACCTTCAGATTAGAACCTCTACCTATCTAGTTTATTGTATTATAATGCTATGCATTTATCACGTGCGCCATGGAGCGTATATAACTGTAAAGTGTCCAATGCTGTAGCTAAGGTGGATGACATCAGCAGGCTCTGTAAAGTAGGGCAATGGGTGGTTTACAAGGTGGAATAGCCCTCAACATGATTTAACCTGCAAACACACACACACAGTTGCCAGTGATTAGATTAGAACTCCTACCTATCTTATTGTATGTACTAGAGTGCTGTGTACTTATTGCATGTGCCACACAGCTTATAAGGCTAAGGTGTGCCCAAGGGTGCTTCTAAGGTGAATGACATCAGCAGCCCTTGTTAAGTAAGGCAATGGGGGTTTATTGGGTGGAGCAGTACTCAAAATGGTTTAACCTACACACACACACACACACACACACACACACACACACACACACACACACACACACACACACACACAGAGATGCCAGTGGTGAGATGAGAACTCCTACCTATCTAGTTGCATAGACTATAATGCTATGCACTTATCGCATGTGCCACAGAGCTTATACCGCTGAAGAGTGTCCAATATTGTTTATAAGGTGGATGACATGTACAGGCCAGGTACTGTAGTGCAATAGTGGGCTACCAGGGTGGAGCAGGCCTTAAAATGTATTGTTATTACACACACACAGGCAGCAAATACAGACAGCCACAAGGGGATATCCATAAACACACACAGACTGACTTGCCATTGTTGTGATTAGAACCCATACCTCTCGAACTGTCTACACTATCTTGCTACTTACTTACCTCATGCTCCACAAGGTTCATTTATGTGAAGTGTCTGACACTGCCATTGGGATGGATGACATCAGTAGCTGCTGACAGGTGGGCCACTGTTGTGGATTACACTAGTATCAGGCCCACAAAATGGGTGACCATTACACAGACATAGGCCTATTGGGTGTGTGTATTCTGCTGTAAATCTAATAGATACAGAAACACACACACACAAGGCAGGTGATGTTAGAGTACAACCCTTACCTCACTACTATTACACAATGGAGCTCACTTTTGTACTTGCACGTGCCACTGGTTACAGTGGTGTGCAAATGGCTGCAGCAGTACTTCACTGTATGCCTTTCAGGTGTCTCTCTTTCTCTCTCTCTGTTTCTATCTGTCTCTCTCTCCCCTGTGTCTGCCTGTTTATAATTGTTATATTTGTATATGTTACCTATATATGTGTATGCATATCACACTCATCAGATGCAGATATATCTTGTATGTGCCACATACAGATAGATGAGTAGATGAGGGTAATCCTGACTGATGGGGGTGGTGAGAGACAGTTAATGTGTACATAGCTGTGTGTAACCAAAGGCATATCTGGACAACACAGCTCAATAGTCAGATGTAGGTTTAGACATGGGCTGTAATTCTGTAAGTGTAGGAGCATGCCCAGTATGACCTTCAGTAATAACAGTGGGACTCCAGTCCTGAGCTACTTGTAGTCCGGTCCAGGGCTTTTTGTGCTGCTGTTGATTGGCTGTGTAAACAGTCCAGCACCTCACTGATATACTGGCTCAGGGATCTCCTGGCTGTGTGCTGTCCTTATTAACTGAGTCATATCATGGGGTGGGTACAGACTGCATTGGACGGAACAGAGTTTTCCATAGTATGTGTGGTATATTCTACATAGCACTGTGATTTCCTGGTATGTCGGTGACAGATCAGTATAGAGTAATGCGAGGAATCACTGACAGACATTTGTTTACTGACTCCATGCACTGCAGGGAAATAAGTTACAGCAGAAATTATTGTAGTGTGCACATTCTACGTTTATCTGGCCAGTGGTTCCCCTTCCCCTTATATGTGTCTCTTTGTCCTTCTGTAGTCCAGTCACAGCCTTTGTCCATGGTTGATGCTGTTATGTATGTGTAGTTATGGTGTGAGTGGGATAAAAGTCGTAACATCACACACAGGGTTACAGACTTCACACCTCTCACTATAACTGTTTAGCAGGTTGTCCATCATTGTGCCCCATACATCTGCTGTGGACCTCCGACGGTTTGTGTTGCACTGTTATTATAAGGCTACATGTTGGCCATAGCTCTTAAACTCTTAGACAGTCGTCTGCACAGGCCCATATATAACATACAGAGGCTCAAACATGGGGGCAGGCTCTTAATATTGCTCTTCCAAATATACACAGATGGTAGAACAGTTTTCTATTAGCTTGCTTATGGGTATGACATCTACATCTCTGCTGTCTGTCATTGATGTTTTCACATCAGCCTTTACTGGTTTGTAAATAGTTTGCCAGGCAAATGCAATGTTATCACAAGCAGAACAGATATAGGAGGCATGAGTGCGGACATTCTGTGACACCCTGTCATTCCAGGGATATGGATGGTGCCCACTGACTTGTTGTTAGTACTGACACAGTAACGTAGCAGACTTTATATCCTGGCGCTAGACTGCCCTGTCATAACCTGCTGTTCTAGTAGGCACTGTGTGGGTTACTCAGAGCTATGTACTGTCCATATGTGTGGCCCGCTGTCCCTCCATTGTCCAGCTTTCCTGCAGTAACAAATATTAACATCTGGACAGTGTGTACAACTCCCACTGTTGGTGTAAGTGACACGTAAAATAGTTGGCATGGCCAGTCTCGAACCATAGACCCTGACAACCACAGTACTGTACTTAGACTACTAAGCCACAACAGCCACCAGTAAATACTGTCTACTTCCTGACACTATTAACCAAAAACATACATAACACATTGACCCCTGCATATTGCAGAAATGGAACAAGTTATCAAGTTGATTGTGATAGCCCTGGGAATATGTGGTCTGCTGCTATTACCTTATAAACATAAATGTTACTGCAGTTGTATGTGAACATGAGTGTGTTGGGGTGTGGGGGGCATACCTCTCAACTGCACACATCTTCACAGACTGTCCAGATGTTTGGCTCATATTTTGGCTCCATTTTTCATAAAGTTGTGGTTGTGTGGCAAATAATAGTGAGATCATTTAAGACTGAAGTTAGAAAGTAATGACAGACATTTGAGTTTCAGACTTCTTGCCCTTCAGAGACTTCATGCTATTGCAACACCTGTTATTCTATCAACTTTCTATGTTTATAAGAGCAATATTTAAGAGTTGTCCCTGTTTGTGGGCCTTTGCCCCATATTTCTTTTATGGCTTTGTATAGATTTCTTGCTGTAAGAGGTTTAGAGCCATGTATGGGACTCCAACATTGACATCCATGCATTTGTCCTACAACCCCGCTGTTTGTAAGTCCCTCACATAGTGCAGTGGATTTTGCTGGCTTAGGGCCTACTGCATATTGTGGGGCAGCCAGTATTTGGGAGAGAGTTCCTGTTGTCCCACATAACTGTCCATTGTCTGCTGCTATCCTGGTAACCCAGTCCATTCCCATGCAATACCATACATATGCTACCATAGTCTACTACTCCATTCATTTATTGATAAGAAGAGTGACTTCCCTTGTGCCAGCAACAGTTGCGAGGACAGTGCTTCAGGGATGACTCTGTCAGATGCACACAGTACACAGCCTATACATGGTAAGGTATAGGTAGTGTGATGTAGCTGGTATCCATTTTACTGTGTGTATGTGAGTTGGAGTGAGGTGTCAGTCCCTGGGTCCCTAGGGTGTCAGTGTATGTGCTATGCATTGCCTCTTTGCTAAGGCCAGGGTGTACTGAGCACACCTACATCTGCCTACAGGGACATGCTCAGGGGGCTTCCTCCTCTGAGTCTCCCTGTGCTTGTGGGGACCTTGGTAATGGCAGGGGGCTGTGTATCCCTTCCCTGTGATGTTCCTGCTACAGCTGTTTCTGCAGGATCATATTGAGTAGCATGGCAGATACTATGAACATGTGTGTACATATGGCTGGAGAGTACTGCAGGGCTCCACCCGATTTATCAAGGCAGAGGAACCGTGACTTGAGCAGCCCAAACACACACTCTACAATGTCCCTAGTTTTTATGTGTGCCTCATAATGGCTTTCTTCAATTAGCGTGTGCATTTCTGATGGGTGTTATCATCCATGGTTCCAGTGCAAAGCTAGCATCTCCCACTAGATAGCCATATGGGATATCCCCCCTGGCAAATCCCTGGTACAGCTGTGATGCGTACCAGATGTGGAAGTCATGATAACTGCCAGTACTGCCAACACACACATTGATGATAATGTCATGGGCATTGCACATGACCTAGCAGTTGATGGAGTGATGCCCCTGGGCATTGCACATGACCTGGCAGTTGATGGAGTGATACCCCTTGAGTTGACATAGACTCTATCCTCCTCAGAAGGTGTTGCTTTGATGTGCACATGAGTGCAATCTATGGCACCCAGTACCTCTGGGTGGTGTGCTACATGGTGGAAGAGATGCATATTGCTGGTCCTCTCCTCAGGGGTGCTGGAGAAATAAATGTGCTCACTGCCATGTGTTAGCATGACATCCAGGAACTGGTGGAGTACCCTGGATGTGTATACCTGTGAAATCCTCATGATGTCCCTGGTAGATCTTTGGAACATACCTGTAGCTAGTTTTCTTAAGCCTACACATACCTTTGTTTCCACTAGGATGGGTTCCCCTCTGTTGGCTGTGAGTCTGAGGTGAGGCCGGCAGAGTTCCGTGAGTTGCTGTAGTGTGTCCATTTCCACCCTGTAGCACTCCACTATCTCCAGCTCACGTAACCCTTGAAAGATTACCCTGGGCCTGAACACTCTTCTCCTCCTCAGTCTGTGCCTATTGTCAGCATCTTCATCACTGACCTCAGCCTGTAATATGTACAGATGTAGCAGAGCAGCATCAGCCCCTATCATTTTGTCTGTCAAAATTCCCAAGTGTGTACTCCAATGGTGCAGAGTATGTGGGAAAAAGCAGATTGAAGGGTGTATGCATACTTTATACTGGTGTGCTGCAGATGCAGCCTGTGTGATTGGCTGTCTATGATACATGATATATGATATGCCAGCTATATTACTAAGGGTTTTGAATAGGCCAGTGTGAGTGGATCAGGGCTTATCAGTCATTTATGCTTGATTGGCTTTCCCAGACTATCCCCCTTTTTTTCTCATTTCTTCTACTGCTAAGCCCATGGCTCTTTGCACAAACCCACAGAGCTAGTGTAAAAATTGCTGAGCAGAAAGAGCCCTTCCCTGTACATGGTCACACTTAGCTTTTCTTTAATCAGCTAAGCACAGCTTAGCAGCGTCAAGCACACCCACCAGCTTAGCTGTGTTTAGCTAAGCACAAATGTATTATTGAGCTCCAGTCTGCTTAAACAAATCCTGACACACCCACTTTTCATGTCAGCTGTCTCTTCTGCCTACACTACCACAATTCTAGTCCTTACACAGTTAGTACCTGCGGACACAGTGGCCCATTTTGCTGTTCAATAAATTTGCCTCATTTACATGCACCTAATTGTGTATAGCCTGGATACTGCACTATACCAAAGCCTATGTCCTTAGCAACCACTATAACCTGTCATTGGATGAGTCTGCATGCTGGCTACTATAATGGAAAAAATTAAACATCTTACAATATCATATTTTTCACTTTTTATTTTTTTAATTTTTTGGCAAAATAGCATGTTTGTGCGTCGCTGCACACTGCTTAAACGTGTCCTATGTCTTTAAAAAAAGTTAAATTTTTAATATATTGCATTGCTTTTTTACATCACTAGCCATAGTTTTGGTTATTTGCATGCCTACTGCAACTTGTACACCCTTTTATTTCAGCAGTTACAGCCCCTGTTTAGTTTTGATCCTTCAGTACACGGTTTGTAACCGCTTACATTTTTCTGCCTTACTTGGCACCTACATGGGTGCCTTCAGGCTTCCTGGATCACAAAATCACCTAATTTGCATGGTTTGTACCAACAGATGAGGTGATTTGCATTCCGTGGACACATCTGTGTCCACACAGTGTCAGGATGCTCGTGCATGCCCCGAGCCTTGTTTTCTGGATTGCTCGACGGCCATGTTCCATGTTTGAGCCTTACCACTATTCATACATGGAGATTTGCTCCATGTAAGGCTTATTGAATTACCCCCATATTTATTTTCTTTTAAAAACATTCTTTAAATCCTTTAATTTTAATTTTATAATTATATAAGCCGGAATTATTTACTAATAAACTAAATCTTTGGATTTTACAATACAATTAAAAGAGATAGCATTATGATCAGACTACAGACATGACATTATTGCTACTTTCTTAATTTTAGAATATAATCCACTAGATGCAAAAACTTTGTCTATAGTATTTGAGTACCAAATCTGTAGGAATGAGTATAATTAAAAGAGTTTGCCAATTTTAAATTGTGAATATCTTTTAAATTCATTAAATTACTGAAATAATTTAATTGTTTTGTAGTTGCAGAAATTTTATTTTTTTGTCCTTAGTAGTATCATATTCTGATAGAATACATTTAAAATCACCAGCTAGTAAAGTTTCTCCTTTTGCATGTAAAGTTAAAATATCCAGTAGTTTTTGCCACTTTAGAACCAATTCCCGGAATCCAATGCATATTTATAAATGTATAAAACTTCTTATTAATCTCAAGAACTACTAGACTCATCATGTCATTTTTATCTGAATATGAATCAACAATTATTGGCATAGCTGCAGATTTCTTCCAAAGAATCATAGTGCCTCTTCTCTTGAAATTATAATGTGATTCCACAAGTAATATATAATCTTTAAATGTCAGCTTGTATAAATCTTTTTTTCATCAAATGAGTTTCTTGCAAAAAATTAATAAAGTCAATATAGTTTTTAAGATTTTTGATTAAGCTTACCTCTCTTTATTGGATTATTCAAACCATTAACAGTCAATGAAATACATTTATACTCTAATATTTTCATAAAATATATTTTCTTCTTTTTAAAAAAAAATGAATAATGATTTTGACAAACAAACAATGAACTAGGATACATCTTAGAATGTTTTGTTGTGGATACAAAATAGCTAATAACCTAAGTGCAGAACTATTTACATAACCTAACATGGAATGAAATATTCCTGGTTTGATGAGATAAGCATACAAACCACCCTCAACCATCATCTTAAAACTACTCAATCCGTACTACTGCTACTACCTCAAAGAAAAATTATTTACCAAGATTTATTATGATATAAAGCGTTCACCTAGTATTAACTTATTAACCAACTATATAAATATTCACGTGAAATACAACTATAAAAAAGTTCACTTAAATTAAATAAAAAACTAAAACACGATGCTCAAACAATATTTAAATAGACCCAGACAAAAATTAGTGAGTCAATATTTTTATAAACTGTTATATCAAACTATCAGTGAATAATATATATACACTGAAGCCACATATAAAACTGTATGTGAAATGATAGATGTTGAGATTCCCTCTCCATTTTTGCATAAAAGAACACCAGAAGCTGTGCCACTAGCAATTATGCTTATAGGTTCATAGGTGTGGATTAGGCTAATGGCCCTGGGGCCTTTACAAGCCTAGCCATAGGATTACGCTGGCATTGTGCCACCCAGCCTAAATTCCTATTGACTCTGTTGAGAAGAGCCACTGGAGTTATCCCCGGGGTGAATTTTCTATTTTCCATCCACTCATCAAGATTTCTCTTGAAGAGGGTCAGCGAGGTGCTCTGCTTAGCATGCATGGAAAGTCTCTTCCATAGTTCTGTTGAATGTGGTAATGAGGTTGAGGTCTCTGGAGCATGTGGTGCAGAGGGATTGGGATTTATTTAGATGTAGCATTGCTAACAGAGCTGGGTCAGACATGACTTTGTAAGTCAAGCATAGATCGCCTCTAGGTAGGCGATATGAGACAGGGAATATATAGGACAAGTGTTTAAGGGCTAGGATCCTCTTTGTGAGGTACTTTTGCAGCCTCTTCAGTTGTTGCAGGTGTCTAGTGAGGTACATGCCAAATGGGGCATTGTACTCGATGATTGGCCTAATGAGGGAAGAGTAGAGGGAGACAATGACCTCTGTCTTCCTGGATGCAAAACCCTTAGTAATGAGATGTGCCACACAGAAGGACTTTCTGACCACAGTGGCAATGTGGTTTTCAAAAGAGAGGTTGCTGTCAACCTGTGTTCCCAGATCTCTTATAACGCCTTATGTGTTCAGTGGACTACCATCAATGTGGTAATTCATGGGAACTGTTTTTTTCCCAAAGGGGATGATGACACATTTTTTTGGCATTTAGCTTAAGGCTATGGTTCTGACATCAGTCGTTGCTATCAGTGAGGCCATTCTGTAGGATGTCAACATGGATGTCAACATCACTTGGGGAGTTAATAATAGCTCCCAACTTGTAATCGTCTCTAAACTTTGTCAGCCAGAGTCCCTTCATGTTGGCCTGGACTTCAGAGAAGTAGATACCAAACAGGAGAGGATACAGGACGAAATCCTGTGGGACTCCCCTCTTGACTAGTCAGCAGTCTGACTTGGAGTCAGCTGTTTTCACACTGTGAGTTCTGTCTGTGAGCCAGTTTGCAACCCACCTAGTGATATAGGGGTTCGTTTCTAACTTAGTGAGTTTTTCTATGCTTCCTAGTAGGGAATGGTATCAAAGGCCTAGGCCAGATCAAGGTAGGCTGTATGAACCATCTTGCCTTCATCCACAGCTCTGGTGACTGACTCAAAGAAGTCGACCAAGTTGAGCAGGCATGATCTACCCTTCACAAAACCAAACTGTGTGGATCCAGAGTTTGGAGATTCCCTGTATCCTTGTTTATTAGGTCCACAATGATGTGTTCCATAGCTTTGCATTTCAGACTCATTAGGCTAATGGGGCGATAGTTCCCAGGGTCTGTAATTTCTCCTCCTTTGTGGAGAAGGATGACTGTAGCAGTGCAATATTCGGTAGGGACAAAGCCTGAGGTGAGGCTGTGATTGAACAGGGCACACAGGTGAGGTGCCTGTTCACTCTCTAGTTCATGTAGAACACAGCCAGGGATATTGCCAGGTCCCATAGAAACTGTATTCTTGGCCTTGGACAGTGCTGTTTTAACCTGTGCAGCAGTAATACTGGGTGCCTGGCAATCTACTGGTATTCTGATTGGTCCTTTGGGGGGGGTAAAGCTGGCACTGAATCTGTCAGCCAGTATATTGGCAATATCTGTTGGCTCGGTATAGGAGGTACCATTGTGCAGTAGCTCAGAGCAAATCTGGGTATTGCCGTGGAGATTCTTTTTATAACTATAGAAGGCCTTGTGGTTGTCTTTACTGTCTGCTGCAGTTCTGTTTTCATAGCTAGCTTTAGCGAATTTGATAAGGGATCTCAACTTTTTGTTGAGGCAGATAAGGGAGTTTTTCCAGTCTTGGGACTTCACCTTATTCCGCATCAGTTTCCTCCTTCTGTTGTAGAGTTTGCTTATGGCAGGGGACCACCAGATTGGCTTCCTTTTTTTGGAGGAGAGCATCTTGGTTCTATTGGGTATGGCGAGATCTATGCATTTTTGTACCTGTTTGTACAGTGCATTGGTGTTTCATTCAGAGGTCATGCAACTATTCTCCATTTGCATGGGTGCCGTGAAGTTAGCCACCTCTGTTTTTAAGAGCCCAAAGTTAGCTTTGGAGAAGTTTTTCATGGTGGTTACCTTTGCGGATGGGTTGGAAGGGATGTGGATTTCCAAGGTGATTCATTTGTGGTCGGATCTAACCAGGGTGGAGTTGACTATTGGTGTAGAGCAATGATTGCCCATGTTAGTAATGACCAGGTCAAGGAGTTTGCTACCTGTAGTGGGGATAAGAAAGAGCTGGTCCAGGGCATTGGAATTAATGAATTCCAGGAAATGTTGGGCAAGTGTATTGGGACATGAGTAGTTTTCCCAGTTAATGGAGGGGTAGTTGAAGTTGCCTAGTATGAGAGTGTTAGGCTGGACCCTAATATATTCCAGGATGCTTAGGAACATGGAGTGTGAGTCTTGGGAAATGGTTGGAGACCTATAGAAGGCTATGACCTGAATCGCTGTCTTACCCAATGTTAGCTGCACCTGAAGGATCTTTGATGTGTTATGTTGAGCTACCAGTCTGGTGGTGTGCGTATTCTTTATGAATATGGAAACACCACCACCTTTGCAGCTTCGGTCCAAGCTCTGGGGCTGAAAGATGTGGAATGAGTTATAGCCTGGTAGTGCAGGGATGCTTTCTCCTGCCTTGAACTAGGTCTCTGTTACACCACAAATGTCGATGTTCTCCATTTTAATGAGTGCTTCGAGCAAGTACATTTTGAGATTTAAACTTCTAGAGTTGAGCAGCATGACTCTCAGATTGCATTTGTTTGTAGCTGTTACGGTGGTAATTTGGTCTTTGGAACACTGCCTAAAAAGGCACTATAGGGGTGGCAAGAGCCATGTGAGTATTCGGAAGTCCAGAGGTGACAGATGCAGGCCATCTCTGCCAAAGCATCGAGGTCTGTTAGTCATGTCATCCCAGGTAGATAGATACTGGATCACCTTAGAATGACACCAGAAACTTAGCCAATTTTTGAAATCAATTATTTTCTACTTGTACTGTGGTATCATTCTGGGTGATGGTAGGATGCTGCTCATGGCTAGGGTCATACCCACCTGGGCTACATAATCCGAGAGCTCCTCCATGTCTCTTTTCATATAGTCCAGGGAGGTATGTCTCATGTTATTCACACCCACATGTACAATGACAGAGTCATATTTGTACTTGTTGTTGAGGAACCTGAGTGCATGCATTATGTGGTGAATCCTGGCACCTGACAGGCAGCTGACTGTTACTTTCTCCTTATTCAACCTAGTGAGTGGGACATCAGTGTGCCTCACTATCGAGTCATCTATAACTAGTGTGTTGGGCATGCTGTTTTGCCTTAGGGGCTTTGGTTGAGTGGCACACTGTTTAGGAGAGTTATGTGACTCATGATTAGTGTTGTGTTGTGGTGGGTGAGTGCTTTTCTGCCTTGGAGGGCTCTGGTGTTTGGGTAGATTTTTATTGAGAGCCTCCACGAAGATGGGTGTGTGGTTTGTGTTTTTATGTGAAGGCAGTGCTGGTGTGTGTTCTGGAGGGCTATGTGTTCCATGTGGTGTGGTGCAAATGTTGACCTTCTCCTCTTGACCAGCTATTCTGGTCTTGGCTGGAGAGTGCATGGCTTCCATTTTGGATAAATAAGTGCATCTCTTGCAAGTCTGAGTGTTGGGAGGTAAGAGGAGAGGGTTGTCGGTGTACATGAGGCAGTTACTACATTGCCTCAGGATGCCCAAGTTCACCAGGTTAATAGGAGAAAGCACAGGGAGCTGACCTTTAGACATGCCTGGAGAGGTGGGCATTATTTATTTATTTTATTTATTTTTATTTTGCATTTGTTGACCGGGATAGTCCGACTGGATACATGTCAATTTTCAGTGGGGGCCCGGGGAGAAAAGCTCCAAACATACAAACAGATAAATGATAATAAAGACATGTATAAGTTACAGTTTATGTTCAGCAATGTCTAGATACAAATTACAGTCTCACATTTCAATAATTAGTAAGGATAAAAAGTAGTAGTTGTAAATAGTAAATTAATTAGAGTACTGGATCTGTTTCCTTGTAGAACGTTTAGTGCTGATAGCACTTTTGTGTGCTACAATAATTGCTACAAGAAGTCTGATAAAGTGCTAGACCAATAAGCTAGTAAAAGTGCAGAAGAGGAGAGAACTAGCAGATCTAAGGGAAAAATTGAAGAATAGGCTTTGGCACTGCTCAGAAGCTTACAAACAGTCCTGGATACAGCAAGTCTGTATCTGGACTAGACTAGTTACAGGAAAGGTGGGAAACAAGCGCAAATGTGGGTTTTTAAACCAGAAAGTTGAGAGAGATGGAAAAACTTCCCAAACGGCCAATAAACTACAATTTCTGGGCCAGAAACCACTCCTCTTGTGGTAGATTGGCTACCTAGTGCTTACCACTCCCACTGATAAGTTAGAAGGCTTCCCTCCAATACAGAAAGGCTTGGGGAGCTCAGAAGTTTACATACAGTCCTGGATACAGCAAACCTGTATCTGGACTAGACTAGTTACGGGAAAGGCAGGAAAAGCGCAAACGTGGGCTTTTAAACAAAAAGTGCAAACACAGGCTTTTAAACCAGAAAGTTGAAAGAGATGGAAAAGCTGCCCAAACAGCCAATAAACTACAATTACTGGGCCAGAAACCACTCCTCTAAACTTACAAACAGTCCTGGATACAGCAAATCTGTATATGAACTAGACTAGTTAGAGGAAAGGTGGGAAACAAGCACAAGTGCGGGCTTTTAAACCAGAAAGTTGAAAGAGATGGAAAAAACTGCCAATAAACTGCAATTTCTGGGCCAGAAACCATACCTCTTGTGGTAGATAGGCTACCTAGTGCTTACCACTCCCACTGATAAGCTAGAAGGCTTCCCTCCAACACAGAAAGGGTTGGGGGGGGCTCAGAAGCTTACAAACAGTCTTGAATACAGCAAATCTGTACCTGGACTAGACGTGTTACAGGAGAAGTGGGAAACAAGCTCAAACGCAGGCTTTTAAACCAGAAAATTAGAGATGGAAATACTGCCCAAACGGCCAATAACTACAATTTCTGGGCCAGAAACCACTCCTCTTGTGGTAGATAGGCTACTTAGTGCTTACCAGAAGGAGAAATTGTCTTTATCTAAGTTACACAGATAAAGAATTTTTTTAATGACTTTTTACCATATTATGTTAGGTTATAACAGCACCCCCCCTCTAAATACATGACATGATCTTAGAAGAAGGAAATTTCTGCAAATGACACTAGTTTAAATAATGTTCAGTCAGGTACATGTAATAATCAGTCTGCAAAGCTGAATATGTAACTTAGATAAAGACAATTTCTTCTGTGTATTTTCTCTCTCTCTCTTCTTAATTCTTTTCCAGTTAATTGTATTAATGCTTTTTAACTTTAACAAAGGTAAACTGTTCCATTCATGTTTCAAATTGTCTATCTGTGAATGCTACACCCCCAATCTCATAACAGATTCTTAGCTGAGTAAAATAATTTCAAATATACTGAAGACTTTCTTTATCAAGTTTACCATCTGGCTTCTTGTATTTTGTTTGCTATTCTAAATGTATTTAATGAATGTATGCTGTTTTATCAGACTTTTACTGCAAACATTATTTTATTACTAGTTTTATATTGACAGAGTACTTAATTTCAACTCATCTACTCTGTAGTGGCATGTATAGTATATGTAGCATGATTTAATATGAATTTATACTGTAAATTCTGTTAATTTTATTTTCTTATTCTAAGAAAGTTTCAAGATACACTTCACCTATATCAAACATCACTAATGAAATACAGACCCACAAAAACAAAATAGAGAAAACAAAAGCAAACACTGCACTAACAAGAATGTAATGTATGGCTATTAAGCCACTTAAAAACTAAATGACACACACTGAACCCATGCTAATAATATAACAAGTTATAACATATTACTGTTGTTATTTAATGAAGTTAAAATAACAAAGAAAAGTTACCTTAGAGTTGTAAAAGTCCTCAGTAGCCATTAATGCTTTGTTTCAAGATTGCAGAGCTGTAAGCAAATAATAAATAAAGAAATAAGGAATAAAATAAATAAATAATGCATTACTTTTCTTTAAAATATTTTACTGTTTTGTCCTTAGTTGCCTAACCATTTTAACTGCTTGTCTCTTTAAATTTACAAGTGACCAATCCATTTCTTCTGTTTTGTCCAATGTTTGTTTTTCTGAACAAAGTGAAGTGGTTCATCAAGTGAATTAGATATCTTCTGACCTTTGGAAAGGAAAATCTTGATTCTTGCAGTTGTGCCTTAATGTTTGATTTCTTTAGGTTTTTAATTAAAGGAACACAGGCTTTTATCTTGGATATGACTGAGAAAGTATAGTCATTGGCAAATATAATAGTTTTGCCATATATAGTTACTGGAAAGTTAGACCAAGCTGACTTTAATACTAGGTCCTTATCTTGTGTGGAGAGGAATTTAACAATAGTAGATCTTGATGTAGATGAACTACTAGTAATTGAATGATATCTTCGAGCTCTTTCTATTCCAAAAGAGAGTGGTTCAGGCATATTTAAAGTTTTAGGTAACTACGGGTTCAAAACATGTATCAAATTATCTTCTTTTTCTGGTACACCATAAATTCTTGTATTGTTTCTCCTGGACCTACTTTTCAGATCTTCTGTTTTGTCCAACAAAGAAGTATATTGTTTTAGAAAATGTTCCACTTGATTTTCTTTTTCAACAAACCTTCCAGCTATATCAGTTACAGCTTCTTCAACAGATGAAATTTGATATGAGTGTTTCTTAATGATTTCATTGTTTCATGTTTTTTGTTATCTTGTTTAATTGTGTCCATTTTACTCTCCAACTTGTCAATTTTTACTGAAATGTCTTGAATACTGGTAATGAGAGACTACAGTTCCTTCTTCATCACACTTTCCTGAGGAGAAACTTTAGAATAATGCATAACTTAAACTGACTGATGAACTTTTGACAG
Organism: Protopterus annectens; assembly: GCF_019279795.1. NCBI lineage: Eukaryota > Metazoa > Chordata > Ceratodontiformes > Protopteridae > Protopterus > Protopterus annectens. The sequence goes on from NC_056729.1 coordinate 1,498,748,372, forward strand.
GATAAAACTAAGTAAAACATTGAAAGACTAATTTTCTTCTTTGATTCCAACAGAAACTCATCCATTGTTGGATAAAAAAGTTTAAAAAGGTAATTTATTTGTTAAAAATTCAACTATTCCTGTCAAAAAATGGAAAAGAGGTGGACAAAGTTTTTATCCTGCTAGCTGATTGGCATCCTAGCCCTTTCCTCCTTGATCCTTTCTCAAAGCTTGCTCACACTCTCAGCTTGTCTTCTGAACTGTAATCATATTTACTGCTGTGATGACCTCCTCACACAGCTAATAAAGTATATTCAACTCCCCACAACAATAGAGAGTTATATGAGCCACCAAAAATGGCTGATGAAGCTCACACTTTTAACCCATGGTTTATTTTTTTCTGACAACTGACCGGTTGGATACCATGGGGGGGGGGGGGGCACTTAATCTTTGCTTCAATCCACATGTGTGGAAATAGTAAGAGGGACGAGCTTAGTCATTTTGCAGTAGGACAAGCATAAAGTCAAAAAATAAACTGTTTCATGCCCTCACTTCAAAATACTTTCAGAAAAGCTTTTTTGTGAATGACATTGAAGCAAGAGTTTAATGCCTGGGTGGTGGTATCTCCAAAACACCGAATGAAGGTGTCACCCTATAATGAGTAATATGCATTTGTTAGTTGTTGTCAAGTGTTCAAGAGACAACACAAAGCATATTGCAACAATTAAACCACTTTTTAGCATATTACTGCCGGCCAAGCTACTTTTGCTATGTTTAACATCTTCTGTTTAAGTGTGCCAATGGAGTCTGTTTTACTGATTTGATTCTGTTACTAAAGATATCTTTTTTTATGTTATTTGACCCATTATATTGAAACCTCTTCTGGTTCTCTGGAACCATCATCTCCCATGATGTCTCAGAATAAAATAAGCACAGAAGTTTGTAAATATTTTTGCAAATACACCTTATGCATTTTGCAAGAATTGTCTAGATGTGTTTTCTATGCATCAGCTTAATGTTCTTAACTTCCTAGGTTATTTGATTTTTACTAGTCTATTACATAATTTTGTTGTGTTTTCTAATGTACTGGTAAGACTAAACCTGGTATTCATAATGCAGTCCTTCATGCTATTAGTTTATTTTTTTGCGCACTGATGTAGCCCTCTCATTGCAAATATAAAGCTCTTATGCGACCCCAATGCCTCAGGGGCATGTTGGAAACAAGTTGCTACTGCCCAAACTAAGGAGCAAAAGAGGCTTCCAGGGTGATTGTTTTCACTATTTATTTAGTTAGCCATTTAACTATCTATCTATCCTTATGTCAGCGGTAGACATAAGTGCCTGTTTTAAAGAATGAGGAGTTATGTTCTTTTTATATGAATTGTAAGAGTTAAAGATTATGCATGCAGAGCTTGGGCTACGTCTGTTAGAACAAAGGTATTTTGGAAAATGTTGCTCTTATGTCCGAGTTTTTGGCTATGTCTGTAAAAGTAAACGTATTTGTAGCTTCACTAAGCATGACCACAGCAACCATCTGTTGGATATTCTGTACTTGTCCTACTACTGACAAGTCTGTCACAGGTACCAAAGATGCCGACAAAAATGCTAATTAAAATTGAGTTATTACGTGTGCTGAAGGATAAAATCATGAAGTTCTGTAGCTGGAATCATCTTTTTGGATTAATTGCCACACAGTAAAATAGTGCCATGTCTTCAACTTGCCCTTTGCAGCTGTTTGCCCAGATGTTCCTGAACTTGATTTCAGAAGCAAGCAGAATAATGCAACATGAGGCACTATGAAGCAAGACCTCTGTGGGATAGGAAAGTCGGACTAACAATCTTGTGTTCAAAATGGTATATATCAACAGTTAATGTGATTCTAATGAATTCCTTATCTTTTTCTCTCTGTTTTTTCCTTGCAATTCCTTTCAGCAAGAAGGAGAATGCTATAGCCATGTAGCTCCATGTTGTCATTTAGAAAAGAAAGCATCTGACACATTGCATTTCTTTCTGTTTGCTGTTTAGTCACCTAGACGTTGTCTTGCAACATTTTAACTGAAGTTAAATTTGGTTTTATAGCAATGATTATACAGGAACTAGTGAATATCTTATTTATAGTTAAGCTCTAGGGCATATGGGTGCCGGCATGCTGGATCCTTTGAGTCTTGCACTCCCCTTTTCTTTTGAAATCAGCTAACATCTGCCATTAACCCTAGAAACTACCTGAGGAAACCACTGTAAAAGCTAGCCCTTAAACATAGTAGACCATGTAATATAGGTCTGGACAGCATGTATGTGCAATTTCCAAATGTCACTGTGGCCAGCTTGGTAGATATGGGCTACTATCATAACTGTATGTTAGTGTGTGTCCTGATGGGCACATTTTTGCGATGTATTTCTTGAATTAATTTATTGACTACATTAACAAACTGGTCATGTTCTGTAACTTGATCACAACACTAAGATTGACATACAGAAAGAGTTAGATATATAGACATATATAAAATAGATGTATAAAGATATATGTATACACGTGGACATTTTGTGTGTGTGTATGTGCGTGTGTGTATGTGCGTGTGTGTATGTGCGTCTGTGTGTGTGTGCGTCTGTGTGTGTGTGTGTCTGTGTGTGTGTGTGTGTGTGTGTGTGTGTGTGTGTGTGTGTGTGTGCATCTATACCAGCTCTCTCACACACACACACACACACACACACACACACACACACACACACACACACACACACACACACACACACACACACACACACACACACACACACACCATAATAATTATCCCTTTTTTACATCAGAGAGTTTCATCAACCATCTCCACTTGCCTCAATTAAGAGCCAGTTTCCAACTTTTTTGACACTTAGGCTAACTTTTGCAGGTCTTCTCTCATGCATTCCCTATAGCTCTGAACATTCTTTGTTTCTCTTCTCACCTCCTTCCTGTCTTTCCCAAATTGTCTTCTGCTTTCCTACCCACATGACTGAGCCACCATAATATATTTCTCCATTACATTCTCTGCAACTGGAGCTACTTTGACTTGTGCTCTGATGTCTGTTTTATCCATCTGTCCCATACTGTGCATACTACCACCCATTTCAGTCACTTCATCTATGTCACCTGAAGTTTTCTCCGATGTTTAGCCTTCACTGCCCAGATTTCTTTGCAATACAGAAGCACAGGTCACACCACTGTTTTGTACACCTTATTTTTCAGTTTTGTTGGCTTTCTTTTATCATACACTACCCTTGACAATTGTGCCCATTAGCTGCTTCACCTCTGATTCCTCATTTAGACTTCCTTTCTCCCCAGCCATATCTCACAGGTACCTAAAGCTATTAACCTGTTCCACTGCTTCTGTTCTAGCCCAAATTTCAGCTTCTTCTGATTTCTCCCACTTGCTGTCATGACCACTGTCTTGTCTGTTTTTAGTCTCATTCCACATGCTTTCAGTTTTGTTTTCTACTTCCCTAATGTTTGATGAAGCTAGACTTAGATATAAAGACATTATCCACATACAACAGCTTTGTTGATCTATGCCCTCTGGCCTGTTTGAAGATTTGATCCATCACTAGCACAAGCAGGAGTTGGCTCAGACCCGAATGCTGTTGCTCACCCACTGTCACTGGTAAACTCCCCCTTGGAATCCAAATATTGATTATAATTTACTTATTAGAGTTTTTATGCATTGCCTGTACTATTTCTAACAATGAATCCAAGACATTGGACCATCACATGACTGCCAGATCAACTTTCTTTCTTTCTTGGGACGTTGTCATATGTTTTCTGCATATCTATGTCCAGTTGGATTCTTTCCTCATCCTCCATATCTTCTCCACTATTTGCCTCATTGTCCATTTTAGGTGAGCTGTACTGTGTCCTGATCTGTATCCATACTGCTCATCTCCCATATTACTTTTTACTACTCTGTGTATTTGTTTATCAATCACCCTCTCCTGCACTTTAATGCAGTGTGCCATCTGCAGTTGTAAACATCCCCTTTGTTATTGTAAACTGGACATAGAATGGTTATTTTCCAGTCATCTGGAATATGCCTTTCACTCCATATTGCACAGAGTACCCAAAGGATCCACTTATCCCTTAATGAACCAAACATCTTGATCATATCTGTCATGACTTCACTTAAACCTGCCATTTCCATGACATAATTATCCTTGGTGCACTTTGTACTTTCTCTAAGATGGATTCTCCTTCTTCTTTCATTGTAAGATGTGGATATAGCTATACAACTTCTGTGGAGTTTCCTTCATTCAGAAGCTTCTTAAAGTATTTCTTCCAGTTGCTCTTGATGTCCTATGGACTGATGAAGTGATTGCTACTGGCATCCCTTATGAATGATGTCTACTGATTACCTTCTTTATCTTTCTGTCACTGCCTTGCAACCTTTGAGAGTTTCTTTCTGCCCTCTGCTGAGTCAATATCATAAAGCTGACAGACTTTCTCTCACAGCTTACTATTTGCCATTGCGAATACCCTGTCATCCTCTTTGCTAACCTACCAGCATTTCTTCAACGGCTAATATATCTTTCCTGTTGCTTATCCCTGCACTCCTTCTTTCTTTTAATACATTCTTGATCTTCTGCATTCCATTTCACCATCTTCCCTTATTGTACCTTATTTCACTACCTGCTTTGGCTGCATATCTCTTCTATCATGTTTACAAATGCTGTTTTCAGATGCAACTATTCTTTTTCATCCTTACCTATTTCTTCTTCTTGCTGGAGTGCTACAGACATAACTATTTCCTTTGAATTCCTGTGCTTTCACTCCAGTCAACGTACAGGTTGCCAGTCTAGTAAGCCTTCATTGATCACTGTTTGCAGCTGATAGTGACCAATGGGGGTTTATGCTGGGGAGGCAACCATTTTACTAGGTACGATTTGGCAATCTTTGACTTGACTCCATTTCCTTTCCTTACTAAGAGGAAGGCTGCCTTAGTTTCATGTTGACTGCTCTTTTTTGTAATCTTGTGGCTATATGTCTTGGTAAACCATGTGGTTGTCACCAATAAGCCATTTTAAGCAGAAGTCTATAAATCTGTGTTAACATCTTGCTAAAAACATATTTAATTTTTTTTGACTATTTGTAATCAGTTGATAAAGTAATAAACCATCATAAGTAAAAAAAAAAAAAAAAGTCTGGAATGGCTTCTCCATTATTAACCCTGCTGCACTAACAATGTGGACCCAGGCAATTCTTGTGGCCTCTATTGTCTGTCCAGTATGAACATTCTTGTCCCACATTATCTGAAACAATTCACTTTGTCCTGCTTTATTGAAGAGCTCATTCAATTGATGACTGAATGCTCTAGTTTCCTCACCATCAGAGTGCTGTTGTGGAGCATAAGCTGAGATCATGACCACTAGTCAGTCTTTATGCTGGAGTCCGATTGACATGCATTTGTCTCTGATTCTGATGGAATATAGCTCATTCAGGCCTTGACCATATGAATTCTGATATTTTGAAAAATCGATCTGAACTAGACCCTTCTGAAGATATCTGTGTTTAGGCAAGTCTCTTTTGTCATAATTTCCGCACAGTTTTCAGTTTGTTCTCCTCTGCAGTAGTAGATTCTGAATCCCAGACCAAGAAATTTCACTTTGTTGCTCATGGATACACAAAATATCTCGTCTTCTCCTTACCATCAGGCATTCATTTTCAAGCTGCATCTCATCAGTGAAACTATAGTCAATGTAGCAATCGTCAGTTCATTTTTGGTAGGTTGGTTTTATGCATAACTTTCACTTAACAGAGCTCTCGCAGGTTACACAGTCTGGGCAACTGGGCAGTTAGTTTTTGGCAAGGTGATTGTTTTTTTATCTAGCTGTCACTCAACAGTGCTATGCAATGTAGCTTAGTCTTATTAACCGAACAATAGCCGGGCATTAAATTAATAACCAAGAGCTTCTGAGCTTTGTCATGGGCACACACTGGCTAAAAGGGTACATAGGTTCATCATGCCATCGGCATGGGTCCCTTATGTTGGTTGGAGTAGGCCACGTCGGATATGAAATTTAAATCAACCTCTGTTTTATTGACACACTTTGGTCAACAAAACAGATGGTCCACATTTGTATGAGATCACACAATTCCAAGGGTTGGGGAATATGCCCTTTCCCTGGGGATTGTGCAATCCCAGGATTGGAATTAAATAATTAACAGAGGAATGAGGGATGCAGGAGCAAATAATTCTGTTTTTAAACTTGCATGGGCTGAGGAATAACCTTGGAGCATGCTCAGAATCATGTCAATGTTTGTTTGTCGACATTATATAGATAGATAGATAGATAGATAGATAGATAGATAGATAGATAGATAGATAGATGGATAGATCAGATTTTGAACTGAGCAGTTTGCACAAAAGGACAAGTCATGGTCTGTTGGCTTATTTATCTTCCTTTATGTCTTGTTGTGGAATAGATAGAGATAGTGAGAGAGAGAGAAAAATAGATTGATTCAGTCCAGGCTGTCAAAGAAATTTATTAGTAAAGTCTGTGTTATGTGAGACATATTGTCATAGTTGCAGTAAACCAGATATGTTAGTTGTAGCATTTTTACCTGGAACAAGATTACAGTGTTGTAGGGATAACCTTATCTACAATGTTGTGTAATCTTTAAGTTGGTATATTTAGAAATGCAGGTAAGTTCCAATGAATGTTCCCATCAACAAAGTGTTTCTAACTCATATCTATCTTTCTGCATTCATATATATGTATGCACACAGATATATAGCTGTATAGCTATAAATATATAAATGTGATTGTGTGTGTGTGTGTGGGGGGGGGGTATTAGCACCATGAACACCTAAAGAGACACAACTAGTACAATGTCTAAATATATATATATATATATATATATATATATATATATATATATATATATACATATATATGGAAGCACTTTACATAATCGAATTACTGAAATCTCGAATGTCATATGGTCGAGACCATATGATCGACATTTCAGTAAATCGAATATGTAAAGTTGTAAAATATAACACTTTACTTACCTTAAAACATTACGTGCACACAGAGGCAAGGCTTCTTGTACGCTCTGTGTGTACGTAATGTTTTTATCTTTTTTGTGGTGTTGACAGGAGGTGGGAAATCTCCCGTTTTGCGCTTCCGGATACAGCGCAATATGGGAGATTTCCCTTTTCCCCACTGTAGCGCGATCTTGGAGTTGGTATATTTAAGTAGGGGGGTGTGGGGGGTGCAGGGGGGCGAAGCAAAAGCGATGCTTGACTTTTTTTTGGGATTTCATTTTAGAAGTTCGAGTTCCCAAAACTATATATATACATATATATATATATATATATATATATATATATATATATATATATATAGCTTGATTATGTCATCTTAAAAAAAAACAAGCAGGGTCTACTTCTGCATAGAGTAGTATGAGAAAATAAAATCCAATAAAATAAGTGCCATCAAACTAAGTATAAAACATCCCCCACCAAATATAGCTTAACCATGTAATAACCCAAAGCACTAAATCCAACAATAAAACAAAAATACAAACTGATAATCATTAAATAACACTCTCACCCATCAATATCCATTGACAGAAAACATCACTACACCCCTCACATTCAGAGACAAAAACAAACTATTGCTAAAGTTGTATACCCACAGGGTTGGGAGGGTGGCCTAATGGTTAAGGTGGTTGCCTTACAAACACAAGGTACAGGGTTTGAATCTCACAGGGGATAATTGGCTAGGCTTAAAATGGCTCACAAGGGCAGTTAGCCTAGTATTAATCCATGAACCTATAATTGATATAATGGTTAAGGTCTTCACCTCACAGACACTTGTTACAGGGTGTGATTTGACCATGGATTAATAGCTAGGTTTAAAATGGCCCTTTAGGGCAGTTAGCCTAGTATTTACCTATGAACAAGTAATCAAACATGTTAAGAAGCCAACATACACACCACCAGTCCACTAACATAACATTCCTCATGTGAATCAATTCAAAACATATAAATACATCACTAAAAAAACAGAAAGAAAAGATGAGAAAATAATGCTTAAAGTCAACCAGAATGCAGAAATATGAGTAAAAAAAAATTAAATTCAAGCAGCATTCACTCATAATACAGAGACAATATAATGCTAAAAATGCCAACAAATACCAACAAAATCCAAAAATAGCACAAATATCTAGGAAACCTAGCTTAAAATATTGTCCTAATCACTTATCCTTAAACAAACAGGGAGTGAAACTTAAAGTAACCTGACATCACTGCACCCCTCACATTCAGAGACAAAAACAAACTACTGCTAAAGTTGTATACCCACACCAAGTCCAAACCACAGCACTGAAATGAAAGGGAAATGGGTATGTAATTCAAATGAGTAAAATAACTGGATAATTTAAATAAAAGGAATAATGTGTAATACATCAAATATATGGTACCATGGGGAATTAGTTCAAGACTCATGCCTGCACCATTAATAAAGACATAGGGAGCTAGTTTGACACATGGCTACACCATTAATAGAAATACCCCATCACCAAAACAACACAGTGTCACAGATGTAATTTATTATACACCAGAACCTCTATGTTCCACATATATGCAATAAAGCATTAGGGGATACTGATAGTATAGATATTACTGCACATCCAGGGTTGCTCTGAGGCATGAACCTGAAGGATAAATGCCTTACAATCCTTGCATATGCAATAATGTCTGCACCATGCAATCCATCAAGTGCTTTATTGTACTAATAAAACTGGCATCTGCATTTACACACAATCCCTCCAAGTAGTGATTGAACGTATAAAATGAGCATCTGCGTTTTTTCAGTTATGTATGATAAGTATGTATTTTGCAGTGTATTTTAATGTCAAATTAATCTTCCACAATGTATAACCAATCAGTTGTTGTATATGGTGATAACTTTTTAACTACATGGATTTTTTGTGTGAAACTTGGTGGGTCTTAATTTTACAGTACCCTTCCATCCAACTGTTATGTGCTGTTGTACAGTTCCATTTGTAAAAGCTGCTTTGCATTAATTTTCATAAATCACATTTTAGATCTGAATTGCACACATTTAGTGCATTAGTTTAGGTGTACAATAGTTGGTATGTTGAAATATTTGAGCACAGAATTTTATTCTAGCATAATTATTGGCATTTCATGAAAATAATTTAAAAAAATCCATTTTTCTTCATCTTTTATTGGCCTTCTAATGGAGCTATCATCCCTACAATTTCTGAATGATATAATTGTATTTCTATATACATACCCTTCTTTGTTTTTTGGTCCTTCCCTACATCATCCTATGGCATCTTACCCCACTGCCCCACATCCATCTCCAGGTCTGCCTGCTGCCTCCCAGGTATTACCATGCCAACGTTTCTCTGTAGGGTGTGGATCTGCTACGGGTTTGTCTGTCATACCATCTACTGGAGGGACTTTTTTCTTTTAAGCCCTATCCCATCCCACTCTTCTCTATGGTTCCTTGCTATCATTGTGACTGTGCAGTGGGGATCACCCAATCTTCACAGCAACTCAGTCAATATCCTTAATCTAGCCCCTCTTAAGACCATGCCCCCACACACATCCCCAGCCTCCACCAGAGATTGTTGTGTGGGAGTGCCCTTGGAACTGCACTTTTCACGGAGATGGGAAAGCCCATCCCAGTGGAATGGGAATGCCCATTCCTCCCTGTCACTCTGTCAGTCACCCAAACTGCTAATTAAATCCAGGTTGGTTGGACTGTAATACGGCCTTTATTAACATTGAAACTCTGAACATCGACATATACTGCACATGATCTGAAGATTACCCCAAGCAGGCTTGACCAACAAGTGCTTTTACATGGAGGGCAAGCCGCTACCTCCTGCTAACTATATAAACTAACTCTGAGTTAGCATGATCCCTGGGAAAGGGAATATTCTCCTGTCTGGGTATTGTCGATCTTGTGCACGTCGACCAAATGGTGTTTACTAATGACACATCAACATTGTGCACAGTTGATGAAAACAAATGCACTCATATATATATTTATTATAAATATTAACTGATGTTTTTTTCAGAAATAATCTCTATGCAAACCATATACTCATCCAGTTGTACTAATTACAGATTTTAGTTATCGACTGCATAGTGCAGAGTAGATGCAAGTGGTCAACTTTAGTAAGAGCATATATGACTTTATAAATGCTATAGCAAAGCACGTGCAACTTGGGGGATGTGGCCTAACACCCTCCTTCATGCCTCATCCATAACACATGCTACTAGTAAACTTAAAATACAGCATGTGCTATATGACAACACTTGATACATTCAGTACTCAATAAATACCATATTAAGCTGGAACTGACTACATTCCCTTGCAGAAAAGTGTGGCACCAACTAACAGACAATAATGCATATACTTACAATTACACAAATGTCTGTATATGCATGTTTTATATATATATATATATATATATATATATATATATATATATATATATATATATATATATATATAGCCTTCCGTGGTGGTACAGCGGTAGTGTTGTTACCTCAAAGCAAGAGGTTCTCCCGTTCGATTCTCGGTTGGGCTTGGGAGTGCCTTCTGTGTGGAATCTGCATGTCCTCCCCACAGTTAGGTAGCGTTCGAAAGACATGCGTGCATAAATGGGCATGCCTTTATTGAAGGTTGGGCATCGAGCTGGCACCTCGGCGTTTCGTAAAAAAATCTACTGCCAATCATTAGCAGACTGGAGTTCCGCTGTGGCGACCCCTTACTGGGAAAAAGCCGAAAGACAAACAGACATATATATATATATATATATATATATATATATATATATATATATACACACATACACACACATATGTGTCTGTGTGTGTGTGTGTGTGTGTGTGTGTGTGTGTGTGTGTGTGTGTGTGTGTGTGTGTGTATAGTATAAATATAGATCTACTTCAAAGGATCGAAATTTCACAACATCGAACCTCCGATCATCGAAGGCCAGATGATTGATGTTTCAAAATGTCAAACAAAAAAAAAAACTAACAGCTAAAAACATATTCTTTCACATTTTTGCAGGGGGGCAAGACCCCTGCACTCCTCACACCCCGCTACTTAAATATACCAACTCCAACATCAGACTACAGTGAAGAGAACAGTAAATTTCCTGTTCTACACTGTATTGCCATCTCCATTCACAAGGTTTGATATGTCACAACTTCGATCATCTAGTCTTCATAGATCAGAGGTTTGATGTGAAATTTCAATCCTTTGAAGTAGACCCATATATATATATATATATATATATATATATATATATATATATATATATATACATATATATATATATATATATATATATATATATATATATATATATATATATATATATATATATATACATGGATAGATATAGATAGATATATATAGATATAGATAGATATAGAGATATGTTATCAGTGATACCATTCCATGGCTATTCCATAATACACAAAGCTAAATGTGTTTGACTGTGCCTTTAAACATTGCCATTTGGGAAATGGATGGAACATAAAACACTAGAAGTACTTTCGTGGTATGAGTCCACAGAAGGATGCAGCAAGGATTTGAACAACAGCAGTGGAATGTAAGAAGCAGAAACAAGAAAAGCATGGCACAAGTAGATTTACAATGCTACAGTAAAGGATAACTTGTGGAATTATGCAGATTCCACTAGACGCATGTTTTACTCACATATATTTCATGGAACGTTTTTCTAATGTGTTTTCCAAAGGAAATAATAGTTAGGGAGAACAATTTTCTGTTTCTCTGATTGCATATAAAAGTAGTAATAATATATATGTTTGAGGTATATGTGCTTGTGTACACCTCTTCTTTCAAATTTAACAAATTACAAAATCACCACATCTTAAAACAAAAGGATTTTTTTTCCTGCTTTGCAGGGACTTGGAGCAGCAGGGCCCATACCCTGACACTGCCCCTGCACTCAGGTTTAGATACCTGTTGAGTTATAGCTCATTAAAGTATGCATGCCTTGGTAAACATGCTCAGTTATAACTCATTAAAAGTATGCATGCCTTGGTATACCTGCTCAGTCATACCTCATTAAAGTATGCATGCCTTGGTAAATGTGCTCACTCCATATCTCAAGGTATTATTACGTGTAAATTGAGTACAGAGTTCTATGGGCTAGCAAAGGTGAACATAGGTGAAGGATACTGTGGCTAATGACATTATCTTTATTAAAAAGAATCGTGATGCGGATGTCAAATACTGACTGAAGAGTAGTCATTATTTAGCTGTAACTGTATTAAATGTCCACGCTGTATACTATTCAAAATCTCTGCTATGAACCCTTGCAAAAAAAGTCGCAGGAATCAAACTTTGAGCAACATGTAGGCTGCTAGACTTTGTATGTCAGACTTCGTCAGAAGCGCATACAGGACTGGAGGTACTCCAGCTAACATAAAAGGTTTCATAACATTCATGATTTCTGCATAAGGTCTCTTGTATTTTAGAATTCTTTGCTTATTTTGCAATATCTTGCATCATAGGGCAATATATGCTGATGACTGTTATGTCACCTGCATGAGGGTTGTCAGTGATGTCTGAAATTATATTGTAAGATCTTCCCTGTTAATCTTTCTCATAAGGGCACAGCTGCGTTCTCTCTCTCTGTCCCCCTCCCTTCCCTGCTCACACATGCACACACACACACACACACACACACACACACACACACACACACACACACACACACACACACACACACACACACACACACACAGACGCAGCTGTGAAGACTCATTTTTTGTGGCTGTCAGTAAGAAATCCTCCTGTGTAATTATAGCATTTCTGGTAGTAAAAATATGGTTTGCTTTTCAGTATATATTTTAACAGAATGTTACAGAAAAAATGCCTGCATAATGAGGATTCTAAGAACACTTAGGGTGAGGCATTCAAAGTCAATAATGTAGAATGGAATAGTCTACTAGAGAATAAATCACTGAGGTTTTTAAACCCCCAGTTTAAAAAAAAGTTCTGCAAGTTGATTAAAAAAGGAAAAGCAGAAATGTGAGATTTTGTGTGATTATAATTTTGGAGAGACAGTGGTTGTTTTCCACAGGTAGTAATACTGTGTCTTGTTAAAGCAGAAAAAAATTACCCATTAAAAAAAATAAATTTGTAGACATATTTGAATATGTGTCTGTGCCTTTTGTTACAGTACTTCTGAGTGAAGTCCTCTATACATTTGCCTGGGGACTTATTTTGCAATTCCATTTTTTTTCATTGGTACCTGCAACACCGGGATAATAGTAATTATTAATAATAGCACATGCCTTCGTAATTCATATTTCAGACCACTAACTGGTTTCCATTTGGTATGTTGACAAACAGTAAAACCTGCAGAATATGTCTGCATATCTTAGTACTTTGACTATTTGGCCTGATTTCATTATAAAAAAAGTCAGTGTGTCATTCTGCAGTTTTCACTTTTCAGGGACAATTTGTCTATCACCCATGGTGACTTGAAAAGGTAGGTTTGCATTTATTTTTTATGTGGCTTGTTGAGATATTTTCAGATGGGTTATCTGTGCATCTGCTCAAGGAATTTTGCTTTCTCATTTTCATCCTTCATTGAGTTCCTTTACTTTTAGATAATACGAATAAATTATATCCATTGCCAAGAGTTTCAGAATTTAAGTTGATTTCACTTAAGATATGCTAAGCCATAGTAATAACTGTAAAATGTATCTGTATTAGATTACATTTGCTTGATGGCAGGTGGAAACAATCCATCTACCTCTGCTTTTTAGCTGCATTCAGCTGTCTTCATTTGCTCCATCCCCACCTCCCTGTTATTCTTTCTCTACCTTTTCCATGCCCACTTGAATGCCTCTTTGGTTTTCCTCTCTACACCAGATTCCCGAGTCCATTTCATGGGCTCCCAACTCTCCCTCTTTGAAGAAGTACATGTACATCTGTCTGACATGATCTTATGCCCCCGTATCATGTCTTCATTATCTGATCTTATATCTAATGAGAAGAGCTCTGGCTCTCTGTTTAGTAGTCATGTTTGTTCTCTTTCATTCCACTCACTCTTTTTAAGACTTTTGTCTGCTCTGTCCTTTATGGCCTCCCGAACTGCATACAGAAAATGCGAGATTTTGTGTGATTCTAATACCCGTAGTGGGTATAGTATAGTTGAAGAACTACCTGTTTGCCTCTGCAATCCATTCTTCCTTGAGGATACTTTGTTTGCCTGCACTATACCTCAACTGCCACTATTCAGCCCACTTTGTCAGCCTTTTCAAATCTTCATTGAGAGTCTATGCTACCATCCTCTACTGCTGTACCTAATTCTGCAACACTGACAAATAATAGTTTGATGCTGTTCTCATTTTTTTCAGAACTAAACACACAGGAGTACTAGACAGAAGACTACCTCCTGCCCCTTGCAGGACCCCAGTTGTCACTTTCTTTTATCCTGGCATTGTCCCTGTCACCACGACCTCCTGAATTCTGCCATTTACTCATACAGCAACCTATGCCATGTTGGTACGGTGGTAGCATTGTTACCTCACAGCAAGAGGTTCTCCCGTTCGATTCTCGGCTGGGCTTGGGAGTGCCTTCTGTGTGGAATCTGCATGTCCTCCCCGCGGTTGGGTAGCGTTCGAAAGACATGCGTGCGTAAATGGGTGTGCCTTCGTTGAAGGTTGAGCATCGAGCTGGCATCTTGGCGTTTTGTAAAAATCTACTGCCAATCATTAGCGGACCAGAGTTCCACTGTGGCGAGCCCTTACCGGGAAAAGCCGAAAGACAAACAACTCATGCAGCAATCCATTTTCTTCTCCCAACTTTTTCAGTTTTTCTACCATCTGCCTGTAAGGGACTGAGTCCAAGGCCTTGCTAAGAAGAATCCAGGTGGACAATATGCCTCAGTACTCCCCTGTCAATTTTTTCTTGTAATGCAGCCATAAAACTGGACTGGATCAGGTTTGACTTGACTAACACATCCTTCTGCCTCTGACCCCATACTGGTTTTTGTTCTGCAGATTGATGTGCTCTATGAATTCATTTATTGACTTTCCATGCCACCTCTCATAAACTGCTAGACTTGCTCCCTGCATTTTTTCCTGCTCCCCCCTAGTAACACACTTGTGACTTCCATCCCTCAGCCACTTCCACAGTGATCAGAGATCTACTAACATTTAGTAGATTTCCAGCATGCTTGTGATATTCTTGACAAACCTGAGAGGTCGCCATTTGGTCCCTGTGTTTTATCCTCTCGTAGGGAGCCATTTTCCTCTTAAGGTCCTTCACCTCTATCATAGTATCTGACTACTGCTGTTTTTACTCTGCTATACCTCTGTTCCAACATGGCACCCTTCCATTGCTTTCTTTTATAAGGAATGAAGCAAAGTACTTATTCTTTGGTCTTTTTCTCCCAGTTGCCTGCCACCTATCAGTTCTCCATATGAGAGCATCATCCAGGAAGCCATCAAGAATTTTTGCTTGCCTAGCCATCATTTTACTTCATGGCAGCCTTGGGTAGGTATAATTCTGAAATTTCTGGACCCATATGTAAGTATGCTCCCATACAAGTGTAGTCCCTAAATTCGCTTTCATATGTACCCTTCTCTGGTTATCACTATCTCAGCAGACTGAATTATCATCTCTCCCCTCAGGATCAAGATGCCACAAATGTCTGCTTACTACCGTCTGTCCTGGTCTGCCCTGCTCCATAGCATTCTAGCAGCTAAATGAACTCGACGACTCTTCATCACAGTCAGGTGTTTATCATGCTGGAACATGGAGCCAGCAAGACTGAAATAAAGTATTTATTCACCATCTCTTCTTTTTTTAATGGTCAGTAATCTCCCTCCTGTGTTTGGGAAGCCTAGCTATCTCTGTTTTTTCCTTTTTTTTCCCTTTATATATTTAAAGAAACCTGTATTCACCACTGACTCCTACTGCCAACTCTCTTTCTGTGTCTGCCTTTTGCTGCCCTCATTTTCTTTGCTGCCTTTTTTGCTAACCTCTTTATACTTTGCTTCCCAAAACCACAGCCTCTCCCTTCCACCTCTTTTATGCCCTGTCTTTTGTCTGTTACCCTCACCTTTCTGGGGAATCACTTTAGCCTTCACCCCTTTTTCCATCTTCCTGAAAACCTTGCCCATAGAACTATGTCTTACGTCTCTAACTTATTTCCTGTAGCATGTACACTACCTCAGTTTGTCTACAAGCTGCTATCATAATTTGAACTACATGCTATTGAGAGGAGCAATGTGTTCACATGCATTTTTATCTCTTTTACTGAAACATTTTTATTTTCCCGTGATTATAGATTTCATATTATACCGTGAAAGAAAGGTAGTTTGTAGAGATTTTGGCATGCACCCTTCTGTGAAGTTTATCAGGAATGTACAATTTAATTTATTGCTGAAAATTCAATTTGTGTTACTAGCAAACATGATTTGTATATTTTTTAAATGTTTTTGTACTTACACTTTTTCTGCAGCATCACATTTTTGCTGTCTTCAGTACTCCTGCTGCCATTTCAAAAATAATTTTAGTACTAGTGTATAGCTATAGTTTTTGTCTCTTAACAGCCCGGACATGTAATCCTCTACCCAATACATCTAATAACTAATTTGTATCCCCTTTTTACCTGCCATTAGCACCTGTCATCACCTGTAGGCCTTTAGGGTTTTGTGCCTCCTTTCTTTCTGAGAGGAATATACCTTTATTTACTTTTTAAATGTGCAGTGATTTTGGCTAACTCACAGCTTCATAGGAGTTTGTCACCATAAGGTTTTGTGTCATAAGCAGATTCAGTGACCCGATCAAGAGAAGAAGATAGTCTAATAAGATGATTTCAGTATTGTCATCACATGGCCAGGTAGCAAACGGTAGGAAATGAATGCAGACAGTCCATCATATACATATTGGGCTCAGATTTTGGATGTGTTAGTCCCCTCATTTTCTGACTACCAGCAACTATAGCGCAGTGCTTGTAAGAATGAAATGAATGAGACGTGGGCTTCCACATGCACCACGTGCACCACTGGGGTCCACTGTACTCCTTTGCAGATTATAGTGGTTGTGCTACTTAATTCACTGTGCTTGTGACTATCACCCCCTCAAATGTCAGGTGGTACTCGATCTGTGAGAGTAAACCATGACACCTCAGTCAGGTTAACCGTGTAGAGACCAGCTGCTCATTATTCATATTACAGTGTTTAGCTCCTCCAGAAAGCAGTCCTGGTATTGAACCAGAATCAATGGGGGTGTGATCAGGACCCCACTTTTGTATGCCAGAGAGATAGCTCAGTAGCAGCTTATTAGCAAAACAACCGCAGGTAACTCAACTTTTTTTTTTCTTTTCAGGAGGAAAGGAATATTGGATCAAAAATAAAATTATGTCAAATCTCTGAACCAGATCAAGGTGTATTCTGTTTTGTGGGACATGAAAATATAATAAGCATCTCCCTGATGACATTTAGAAAAAGAATTTAATCATAAGAGCAGGGCAGTAGCATGGTTCTTTGAATTCCCTCTTCCATGTGTACAAAATAAATAGAAAGAGATGAAAAGGATGTTGTAATTATATATAAAAAAACAAAATGTTATGGTAGCAGCTTGCATTATTCAAGTTATCTTCTTATTTTTTTTGCATAATCGCCTGGTTTTAATAACTATTATGGTTAGGTAGGCTGCTGTAATTCTCCTTCATAAGGTGGGGGTGCTACCACAGACCTCAACTATACGCCTATCATCCTAACAATTTTTAATTTGCAAAGCTATGGATTTTATCATATCAGACTTCATTAACTATGATATAAAAAAAACTCACACAGGTAGACCATCAAGAGTTTGATTTTCTCAAAGGGAGGTCATATCTCACTAATTTGGCAAAGTTCTTCAAGAAGTTAACAGAGGTAGTGACTAGTGGTCATTCAGTGCACATGGAATATCTGGATCTGGTCAAGGCATTTGACACCATCTCCAATGCTGGTATTGTAAATAATCTAAATGGAAACCCTTAACTAGTAAGGTGAATAGCAGACTAGCTGATGGACAAACTCACATAATTAACGAGGCAGGTGCAACATCAGAAATTAGGAATATGACTAGAGGTGTACCTCAAAGCTCAGTACTGGGACTCCCTCCTTTTTGGTATATATTTCTCTAAACTTCAAGCCATTAGCCTACACTTGTGGCTAACTATGTTTGCTGTTGACTATAAGCTGAGTGTCATTCTCCTTTCAGTGTTTGACACAGAATTCCTTCAGCAAGAACTAATCCTTACAAAGAAATGATTTACTGATAAAGAGCTAAAAATAAATGTATTTTTATTTATTTATTTTACTGTTTGTTGACATGTTATCCACATTAGATCATTGGCCTCTTCTTAGGGGATATCTGAGGTGGAAGTCATACTGACTAAAGGAAACTCAGCCGGGATACCAGAGAAATTTTCCTACTATTCTCAGTAAGAGTTGTGGTATCATTAACATCTACCAACGTAGGCAGATTGTGCTTCAGTTTAACATCGCATCCAAAGGACAGCAGTCAGGAGTCAGAACTCTCTTTATACCACAATGCAGTATCGGTATTGTCACATTTTATACATAAACCTTGTCTACAACTCACAGTATAGCCAGTACCCTCTCCAGTCAGGCATCATAGCACTTTGGTCAACAACTCCCTGTCCCTCGAGTACCACATAGCATCACTATTCAGGAAATCCTTCTGCCTAGCACAGCTGATTTCTAAAGGCAGTTTATCCTGGTCAAAATTAGTTGTCCTACTGTATTCATCTCTGATTAGACTAATTATACAGTACAGCACCCCCTTTGTCATGTATCTATTGAGATACACCATGCAGTTAGAAAGACCCAAGATGTTCCTGACTAAAAAGTCTGTACCAACATAGAAGTAAAATATGCTTGAGGAACACATCTTACCTATTATTTATACATTCACCTTTGCATCCTTCATGATGAGCTTTGACAATTGCATGGCCATCTGCAAATTCATTCCTGGCCTGACCTGCTTTGTCCTTCTAGGTGTGTAGGAACTTTACCAGGGTGGGTATTCATACAATACCTGCCTTGTAATTTCTATGATATTATGATTTTAATCCCTCATTTAAACAGCAGTACATACAACACATAAGTTGAAATTCATTATCCTAATATCATTCAAAACTATTAATTACATGACTGATGGTTAAAGACAGACTGGGTATTTTTTAGAGGGTTTACTGCAAACAGAAAAGATTTTATCTGGGTTTTATGTATTTTGTCTAAATGCTTCTGATGTTAGTAATGATTTTACTTGATTTGAGTTCACGTGCTCATGCATTGGATATTTAAAATTGATGCTGTTATCAAAAATTATACACCTTGTGCAGTGTATGATATCAAATAAATAGACATTGAAAAATAATAAACAAATAAATAAATGTAAACAAACTGATAAATAAATAAAAAATAAACTCACGTGAGAATATTTTTCAATGTTGCCCCACCTAATGCTAACATTGTATGTAGGTGCATAACACCTCAATGAGGCATTATAATTTAGTGCTAGTAATTCCTGGAAATTAATATCTCTTACTCCATATGTTGTCTGGTACTGTGTTCCAGTTCACTTTGAAATAGATAAGCATTTGCGATGATTGTGGTACATCTTATAGCTAAAAAAAATTCCCATTTCAGACAAATTGGTTAATGCATTTTGCAAATTAAATCCGACTTTCCCTTGCCTTTCTTTTCTATTACCCTCTCTTTTATACAGTGTCCCCCTCCTCACCAACATTCAGTCCTCTCTAAAGTCCAAACTAGACTCATGCTACAACAAAATTGCTAAGTTTGTAACTAATGCCTCCTACTCATCCCACCACTGCTTATCATTACGCAACTTAAAATTGCTTGAACTCCTCAACTATCTCACCTTTATCCAACTAACTACAGCTCACAAACTCATTCATAATCCATCCGTGTGCCCTGCTCTATCTTCAATACTTACTTTATACCATCAAAAAAGCACTTGCAAGGTGTTGCAATAAAATCCAAAACTGCCAAGTGGTGAATCGCAAAGAAAACTTCCTTTATTGACACAGATACTGTATTTGTGTCAATAAAGGAAGTTTTCTTTTGGATTCACCACTTGGCAGCTTTGGATTTTATTGCAACACCTTGCAAGTGCTTTTTTGTACATTTATCTTTGAACTTTCCCTTGTACAGAGGCATATTTTCAGTTTGTCTTTCATACTTTATCCCATCCTAACAGACCACTCCGATCCAACAACCAACTGCTCGTAAATGTAGAAAAACCCAAACTTTCGGCTGGCCAGATGCTTTACTCCTTTAATATTGCAAAACTTTGGAACTCCCTCACCCCCAACACGTAGATCCACTCACTCAGTAACCCTCTTCAAGGCATCTCTGAAACAACACCTCTCCTCATCTTGGCTGTGTACATGTGCTAACACCACATCTCATATAACCTAACTTCAACCATCACAACTATCCTCACCCCCACTCTACTACTCTGACATCCTCCTTTCACATCCACCTGTCTTTTTACTTACTCCGCCTCTCTATCCTGTCCACTTCCCTGTTCCACTAACCCTTATTGTCCTACCATTAATCCCTCCTGTCTACTTCCTTCTCTTCCTAACCCTTATAGACCTACCATTGAACCAGGTGAGACATTCAGGTACTCTCGCAGCCTACCTTAATATCATACCACCACTTGTATCTGCAACAATATCCACTGACTTTGATTCCTGCAATAGGACTCATATAGCCTATCGCTCAGGTATTACACCTCCTAAACGTGTGAAAAGTTTAAGTACCTAGTCTCTAATTAATTCCTAATTCTGCTTTGCACCCACTGCATGAAGTATCCAATATAAATTTTGCTAGCTGAAAACTACTCATATGGAATGTTCTCATGTATATACACTGTATTGCTTGTATAATATCTTTGTTTTGAGAATGATCATGTATGTACTGTTTTTATTTCACCAATTGTATAAGCTGCCAATAATATGTACTAAATATCTTTACTAATGTAAATTCTGTATTGTATGTGAAATGTCTTATATGTGGAGCGTTTCTCCTTGGGACTCCACTGAAAATGGGCATTTATGGCCTAGCTGGACCATCCCGGTAAAGAAATGTAAATAAACAAATAAAAATAAATAAATTAGTTAAATCAGTTATGGCACCCATTTTATCCTGTAGTGTGCGCTCAGATGTGCAACAACCTTGTGGCATCTGTAAAAGTAAGGACGTTTCTTTGACTTTAAGGAGATGAACTGTCCCATGGATGCAGAATCATTATCTCATGACCCGATTCTGATCAGACTGAACTAGTCATCAAGATGGAGGTGCTAGTGAGGAGACTAACAGTCTGTTTTGCCACTAGAACTCAGTTTCTGAAAGCAGAGTCACCTGTTTTCTGGAGAGACAGGCGGAGACAGAGGGTTCATGCGTTTATCATAATAAAAAGTCTTTCGGCTTTTCCCTTTTAGGGGTTGTGACAGCGGATCACTGGTCTGCTTATGACCGGCAGTAGATTTTTTATGGTGTTGAGTTGCCAGCCCAGTGCGCAACCTTCAAAGAAGGCACACACACTCGTGCACCTACCTGCATGTTTTTTTTTAAAGTTTAATCGATCGCAGGGAGGACATGCAGACTCCACATGGAACGTTGTCCAGCCGAGAATCGAACCGGAAAGCTGCTTATCATGATACTGGACTGCAAAGACGCTACAAAGGTTTCATCACATCAGCTCTCTTGTGCAACTACAGTAAATCAGTAGCTTTGTTCTTCTCCCTTGTCTCCTAGAATAAAATTCAGATGTTTTGCCAAAAGAGACCACCTGCTCATCACTCTCATAAGTGAGTCTATTTATGTATATAGCCAATGCTTGAGCACTGCTTGCATCTCATTAAGTGCAATTACTTGTTTTCAGTTATGACTTAGGAGCATGTGCGTTACTGTGTGGTATACAAGGGAGGAGTGTAAGAAGGTAGGCAGCTGTGCATAACCGTAACGCTGTGCTATACTATCAGCCAGCATACTGCCATATGCCTACACACCCTGACCTTACAGTACAGAGATGTAAGGTTCTGGTTAACCAGAGTATTTGAAAAAAAATATATACTGTTATACATACATACAGACATTTAAATGTGCCTCAGAAATGAAACTTTTGTTTGCAGTCAAGTTGAACTAGTGGAACTCCCTGATTCTTTCTATTCTATGGAGTCAGATTACTTGCTAGCATCCCTGCATGCCATCTGCTTATTTTGACTCTGTAATTCTACTATAGAAAGTTAAGCAGCATAGCTACTTTGCCTTAGATGATGCTATCTGCTCCTTAAAGGCTCATTTACACTGCATGACAAGCAGGATAGACTAGTTGGAGGGTTTGGTTTTGGGACAGCTTAGTAAGAGGTCCACAGTTATGTGCTTAACTGACAGCCCTCTGTGTTATGCAGTGAGATGCAGATCTTAAAATTAAATATTTCTTTTTTCAGCAGAGTGACAAAACAATTTGGGTTGATGGCATAGCATATCTGTCAGGGTAGCATGTGGGATGAGGTCCCTAGGGCCTTCGTGGATCAGCAGCATTCAGGAATTAAAGTACTGACCAATGTAATCTGAATTGCACTAGGAGGCATTCCTCTCATCCTCTCAGCTTTCAAAATCATACCAGTAGGCCATCAAAAATGATAGCAGAGAGTCCAAAATCATTGCAGTCAAAATGTGCATATGCCTAAATTCACAGTCCTTTGAGGAGGTGGGGCACAAAGTGTAAATTTACCCTCTCAGTTGTTACAGCCTATAAACTTAGGACCTTTGAGATACTAACAGAAGCATACATACATGACTGTACTAGAAAAAATATATCTTTACTGAGTTGTTAAAATAAACCCATACTTGCTTTCTTGGTTTGCTATATGTGTGAGATCTAACTAATGCTTAACAATCTGAATTAGTGTAATGCTTGCATATTTTGTTTGACTAATACATGGTTCTGAAGTTTCACTAAACAAGGATAATTTATGATGCAGTTACATAAATAAAAACACAGAAGTCACCTTGGTCTGGAACTGAACCAGCATTCCAAGCTATTCTAATGAAGCCACACACAGCCTAAAATTCTCCTGTTCATCTGGTCTATTTAGGGACAACCTCTTTAAGTGATTTCAAAGTCACACAGTAGGCAAACGGAGGTGAATGGAATCAAACCCATTACCCTTGACTACAGGAAGCAGTCAATTAACAGCTCAGAGCCTTATCCCTTGGCACTAGGTGCCAGATGGGTGGGTAGGGCTATGGGTGAAACTGCAGGTCTTTTGTTTTTTGGTTCATTCCAGTGTACCTTGTTTACCAGTGCATGCACAATGAATAATTTTGAAGAATGGATTTTTGAGAATGGGTTAGCTGTTTCCATGGGAACAGCCATGAAAGACTGTCTCTCATCAGGCAAAAGAGACATAAGACAAGTGATAACATGGTAGACCTCCAAAAAATATTCAGGAGGTTTTAACAGCCACTGAAACGTGGCTTTGTAAATCACAACTCATATTGGAAGATAATCTTACATTCGACCTGCATATACAAAATTGCATAAGAAAAGCTCATCAAAAACTAGGATGCTTTACAGAGCCAAAACCTTTCTCACTGATGCAACTAAAAGTACACTTGCCACTACTTATCTCCTCCACACTTCTGTATGGTGCTCCCATGCATCCTTACTTACATCCAGATTTCGCAAAAATTAAAACTTGAACAATGGTATAACAAGTTGCTAAATTTGCAGGAAATACCCCTTTCAGAACTCACCACTATATAGCACTAAAAAACTTAAATTTGTTAGAACTAACACTTCAACTAGCATATACATAGCTTCTTACCACCTGTAAAATTATCCAGCATTCGTCCATCTGTCCACCACTAAAAAACGGGTCTATATTATATCCTCAAACGCTTAAAAAAGCGAACGCTGATTGATCAAACTTATTTTTGCGAAACTGCAAAATATCGAAGCAGCAGAAACTCAGATTTTTTCCTAGGGAAAGAATTTGGTTGTCCGTTTCTGTTGCTTTGGTATTTTCAGTGTTATGGTGGAAAGTTACCAGTCGGTTCAGGTAAGTGTGCGATTGTGTGGATGTGAGTGTTAGGGTGATTTAGGTGAGTTAGGGTTAGGGCTCGGGTTAGGTGTGTGTGCGATTGAGTGGACATGAGGGTTAGGGCAGATTTAAGTGAGTTAGGGTTAGCAAGCAGGTGAGGTGAGTGTGCGATAGTGACGGACCTTAGGGTTAGGGTTTGGGTTAAGGTAAGTGGGTAGTTAGTGGTGTGTGCATAGTTTAGTGTAGGGTTAGGTATCAGATCAGATTTTAGGTGTATGTGTGTGGATTTTTGTTTGTTTGGTGTACTTGTGTTGTGTGTATGTGTTTTGGATCAGCGATTTATTTCCCTGGGAAAAAAATCGCTGATCTGACAGTTCGAGATTGTAAGCTTTCGCTTAAATTAGGTCGATCAATCAGCGTTCACTTTTTTAAGCATTCGATGATATAATATAGACCCCTAAAAAACATTCAACACAACGATGTTCCCAGTCGATCACTGAGAATGACCAAAAACTCCTGTCTGTCTACATACCTAGCAAATCTGCTGGGCATTGTCTGTACTCATACAAGGTTGCAAAGGTCTGGAACTCCTTACCCGTATTCACCAGGTTAATACCCTCCCTCCCATCTTTCAACACCTCTCTGAAAGACTTCCTATCTGAAATATGGCACTGCTCTTGCTCAAAACCAGGATGAACTATATCCCTAAATGTGAACAAGTACCTTTTTATTTCTTATCACTCCTTACTCTCCCTTCTTCACTTAGTTCCTGACGTCGATCGGATTCTCCTCCCTGACATTCTCTCTGAATAAACCATAAGCCTGTGTTTCCCTCATTTCATATTGAAATTCCTGTTTGCATTTGTATTAGACTAACTTTAATTTCTGTACAAACTGTCTAAAATTTCTCTAAATTTTAAATGATTGTCATATAACTTGTATTGATTCTTAACCAATATTTTTATATCATGCCCAGTTTGTTATAATTATTTAAACTGCAGATGTTTTTGTTTTATTTTTGAAGATTGTAAAATGATTGTTCTTAAAATGTAATCATTTGGAGCTTTTCTCCTCGGGCTTCTGCTGAAAATGGACTTCTACCCAGTCAGACTTTCCTAATAATCAAATGTCAATAAATAAATAAATAAATACAGGTAAGTCAATGCCCATGTACTCCAAGTTTTCTGCACACTGTGCAATATATATGTGTAACCATTTTAATAACATTGATTGGCTCATTTACTGCTGCTGTCTGAATTCCTGCAGTCATTCAGCTCACAGATCAGTCTTTAACAAGATATCAGGTATGTATAAAGAACTATCAAACCATAAGTGCAGATGACTGTCACACTATGTTTGTGCAGATGAATGGAGCTCTGACTAGTCAAGCTGGGATCGTCTAGACAGCTGAGCACCAGATGACCCAGTGGAAGAGGGGCGTGCAGAAATAGTGTTTTTTTCCAACTTACCTATTGTGGGAGGAGGGTGAAACATTTTTCAGTGTGGATTGATGGCTTTTGGGTCAATCTGCAATAAAAAGAAAAGGGGTGTACATTGGTACACATTTGTGGTCATAATGACCTTATGTTATAGCACATCAGACACTGGGAGAGCAAGGTAGATCATACACAAAACATTCCTGTGGCATCAAGGATGGCATTGCA
The DNA here is from genome assembly GCF_019279795.1 of Protopterus annectens. Taxonomy (NCBI): domain Eukaryota; kingdom Metazoa; phylum Chordata; order Ceratodontiformes; family Protopteridae; genus Protopterus; species Protopterus annectens. The sequence continues at coordinate 1,498,774,181 of NC_056729.1, forward strand.
CTGGGATGCCTCTTTCTCCTCTGTATCCTAGGAAAGAGCACTGGATTGTGCAGGGGACACTGGAGATCAGGAACCAGAGATTAAGGAGTGGCACCAACAGTGGTGGATGGCTGGCTGCATAGGGCGTTAAAAAAATAAATAAAAAAAAAATGACTGTAACACTGTGTGTGTTGTTTAGAGTGACAGCTGTTTAGCATTTGTCTGAAAATTGTTATTCTTCTAAATATGGCTTCACAGCTTCTTCCTAACATTATGGGGTGCTGCTATTTCATTTATGGAATAATCTTACAGACATTCTTTCTAAGTTACTTGTATTCCATACCTCACCCCATGACTTTATAGGAAATTGCAATTTGCTATATAGTCAGAGCTGGCTTGTAGATGGTATGAACTGGATTTTAGTATCTTATAAAACTATTTTTTTTTTTCATTTCACTCCCATTTTCTCCCCCAGGACTTAGTCCTAGGAATAAAACACTAACCTGGAATTATATAGGCTCACAAAAAAGTTACTGGTCCACTGCAGTGAAATATTTAAACCAACGCAGTTTTATAAACCTGTTTTTTTTAAACCTGTCTTACTCAGAAGTAAGCATGCTACTTTACACATCTTTTTCTGCTTTAAATTGTTTGCTGTAGGCTAGGATCAAGGTAATCAAAGCCCCACAGAACTTTTGCTGTGTGGCATCTGCTGACATTCCAGTTTTGCGGGATTATTGGTTACTTTCTAGAAAAAAAATACAGACTGTAAACTTAGTCTAATTAAAGAAATTCTATATGGTGGTAAAGCAGTATTAGCCAGTGTATTGCTTTTTAAAAGTTTATGAGCAGCAAAGACTGCTATAAAGATGCCTGCCTACTTAGTATCGGTCTTTCAGTACCTCTTCTATCACCCCACTGCACGCATACACACTATAAACACACACATGAATGGTAGATTTAGATTTTCTTTCAGGACAGCAGCATTTTCTACAGCAACTGTAAAATATTTATTTCATTGGGTTTGAACCATTCAAAAGTCCTAATAAAATGATTGCACAATTGGATACAGAGCTTTCTAAATACTCTTGCAAGTATGGTTTTTATTGAAGAGTTTCTTATTTATTATTTATTTTACATTTGTTGACATACATGTGTGTCTTTCTAAATGTAAGGTGGGTACCACTCAGCTCTTGTACATGATGAGTGCCGACATGTTTTTGCTTTTGTTTTCCTTTTTATTGTGCTCAGTAGTTGCTAACTAAATACAGTCGATGTCATTCCTAGATAATGAACGTATATTTCTATTACACCATGTACTTTTATTACAGCCTGGTTTATGGTTATGAGTTTATTTGTATTTAGTATGTATAAATGGTATTGCTGTATGGCTTACTAGTTGCTTAGTTGTTTAATACTGTTCTTCCACTTACTTTGCAGAATGTGCATCTTTTCAAATGTGTGCCTTAATTTTCTTTAGAGAATGGGCGACCTGTACATCTCCACTCTGATTGGAGAATGAACTTTCTCCAGCAGGGTGTTAATGTACAGGGAATGCCTGCTGAAAAAACAATCCACCAGTTCACATCAGCACATTAAGCTGCTGTGGAGCTCAGGCTGTAATGAAGTTGAAGTCCACCATCATTTTATGCTTGCTAAGCAGTGCTTTTGCTGTTTAGTGAGTATAAAAAAAATTAAAAAAGAATAGCATGGTGTGTGTGTTTATGTGTGTGTGTGTGTGTGTGTGTGTGTGTGTGTGTGTGTGTGTGTGTGTGTGTATGAGTGTGTGTATGTTTCTGTCTGCATATGTGAGTGTATGGGTGCTTGTGCGCATGAAAGCAGAAGTGTGCGTGCGTGTGTGTGTCTGTGAGACAGAGAGAGAGATTGATCGAGCAGTGGATACAAATTTTAAAAGGAATGCATTCCTCTCAAATTCTTAACTGAAGAAATCCAGATAAAGATTAAAATAATGTGGAAACAAAGGCTTAAAAATAGGAACAGATTTTAAACCTTGTTCTTGTAAAATTAGAATTTTGCTATAACATGATTAATATTAATATGCATTCTATGATGGATATCAGGTCCATACCTCTCACCTATCCCTGATTTTCAGGGACACTCCTGAGTTTGACTCAAATTTTAGCTCTGCCTCCCTTAATCCCTCTTAAAACTTTTGGACAAAAGGTGGTGAATTGCATTTAATAAACAATGACAATAAATAGAGTTATAGGCTTTTTACTTCAGAAAATGTATATTAATTCACATTATCTTGTTCTGTCATTGTCTCAGATTAATAGTACTAATATTTTAAAAGTGTCCCTGATTCTGTTCCAATTTGACCCTGCTTAGTTGAGAGCTATGATAAAGTTTGAAACTCAAATTTTAATTTTTATTAATTATTTGTGGGAAAGTCCAACTTGGAACAAAGCCACTTTTCAGCAGAGGCCCAGGGAGAAACACTGTAGGACATGTCTTTGTAATGTGGGAGGAAACCCACATGAACACAGGGAGGACATGCAGACTCTGCACAGAAGGCATTCCAGTCGATAATTGAACCAGGGAAACTCTTGCTGTGAGGTGACAACGCTACCGCCGCACCACTGCACTGTCCAAATGTCACCCATTATTTAATGAATTCAACCCACAATGATTTGCCAGCATATACTATAGCAAATTTGAAAAAGTAGGCAGAGGAGCTATTTTACATCAAAATTATTAAAAAAAAAAAAAATATATATATATATATAGTAATTAAAAAAAAACAAACAAATACAAAACAATTTAACAGATAACCCATTCCCTGAGTTCAATAATGCCCTCCTGGGTGTGTGTTATTCTGTATTTGGGTGGGCATTATTTACACAAATCACACACCCTGTGGGGCATTTTTGCTTGCTTGCTAACTTTCAGCACTCTAATTTCGAGTCTATATTAGATTTTCAAAAATTTTGTAGAGCGAATCACTATAGGTGGACACCTAGTGATCGATCTACGAAATAATTGAAAATCTAAATAAAAAAAATAAAAACACAGAAACATAAAGTAAAGGGTGTAGGCAGGGGGGCAAGCCCCAGCACCCACATGTGGGGGGCTGCACCCCCCACACCCCCCGCTACTTAAATATACCAACTACGAGATCGCACTTCAGTGCAATACAGTGCAGAAATGGAAGATTTCCATTTCCTACACTGTGGTGCAATCTCGGTGTTGGTATATTTAAGTAGCGGGGGGTATGGGGTGCAGGGGGGCTTGCCCCCTGCCTAGACCCTTTACTTTATGTTTCTGTGTTTTTATTTTTTTTTATTTAGATTTTCGATTATTTCATAGATTGATCACTAGGTGTCGACCTATAGTGATTCGCTCTATGAAATTTTCGAAAATCTAATATAGACCCTCTAATTTCCCCAATAGATGTTGAAATGTTACACCTTCTGTCTTTTACTTGATCACTGTATAGCTGATTTTAATTAACTGGAACATTTCTCTTCAGGTTGTTACTGAAAATGAGCTTTGTCCATGCGTGGATGATGAAATTTGGCTAATAGAATGGATAACTAAATCTTCTTCTTTTTCTTTGGACTGTTCCCATTAGGGGTCGCCACAGCAGATCATCTTCCTCTGCATCTTGCTCTGTCACACCAACCACCTGCATGTCCTCTCTCCCCACATCCATAAAACATATCTTAGGCCTTCCTCTTCTCCTCTTACCTGGCAGCTTCCTCCTTAGCATCCTTTTCCCAATATACCCAGCATCCCTCTTCAGCACATGTCCAAACCAACACAATCTCGCCTCTCTGGCTTTGTCTCTAAACCATCCAACCTGGGCTGACCCTCTAATATACTTATTCCTAATCCTGTCTACCCTCGTCACACCCAGTGAAAATCTTAACATCTTTAACTCTGCCACATCCAGCTCTGACTCCTGCCTTTTTGTCAATGCCACTGTCTCCAACACATATAACATAGCTGGTCTTACTACCCTCTTGTAGACCTTCCCTTTCATTCTTACTGGTAATCGTCTGTCACAAATTACTCCTGACACTCTTCTCCACCCACACCACCCTGCCTGTACTCTCTTCTTCACCTCTCTTCCACACTCGCCATTACTCTGAACTGTTGATTCCAAGTATTTAAACTCATCTGCCTTCGCCAGCTCTACTTCCTGCATCTTCACCATTCCTCTATCCTCCATCTCATTCACACACATGTATTCTGTCTTAGTCCTGCTGACCTTCATTCTTCTTCTCTCTAGAGCATATCTCCACCTCTCCAGGGTCTCCTCAACCTGTTCCCTACTCTCACTACATATCACAATGTCATCTGCAAACATCACAGTCCACTGGGACTCCTGTCTGATCTCATCTGTCAACCGTCCATCACCACTGCTAATAAGAAAGGGCTCAGAGCTGATCCTTGATGTAATCCTACCTTAAACACATCTGTCACTCCCACTGCAGATCTCACCGCTGTCACTTTCCCTTGTACATATCCTGTGCCACTCTTACATACTTCTCTGCCACTCCCGACTTCCTCATATAGTACCACAACTCCCCTCTAGGCACCCTGTCATATGCTTTCTCTAAGTCCACAAAGACACAATGCAACTCCTTCTGACCTTCTCTGTACTTCTCCATCAACACTCTCAGAGCATACATCACATCTGTAGTGTTCTTTCCTGGCATGAAACCATGCTACTGATCACTAATCATCACCTCCCTTCTTAACCTAACTTCTAATACCCTTTCCCATAATTTCATGCTGTGACTGGTCAGTTTTATCCCTCTGTAGTTACTACAGCTCGGCACATCACCCTTATTCTTAAAAATTAGTACCAAAACGCTTTTTCTCCTCTTCTCAGGCATTCCTCTCACTTTCCAAGATTTCATTAAACAACCCGGTTAAAAATTCCACTGCCATTTCTCCTAAACACCTCCAAGCTTCCACAGGTATGTCACCTGGACCAACAGCCTTTCCATTCTTCATCCTCTTCACAGCTATCCTTACTTCCTCCTTGCTAATCCATTGCAGTTCCTGATTCACTATCCCCACATCATCCAACCTTCTCTCTCTCTCATTCTCATCATTCATCATCCCCTCAAAGTACTCTTTCCATCTGTTCAACACACTCTCCTCACTTGTGAGTACGTTTCTCTCATTATCCTTTATCACCTTTACCTGCTGCACATCTTACCTAGTTCAGTCCCTCTGTCTAGCCAATCGGTACAGGTCCTTTTCTCCCTCCTGGAATGGATAACTAAATAACGTGCCTTAAAAATGAACTTTTGTTTGCTTGGTAGGGCATGGGAGAAATGACACAAACACATGGGCACACAAATACACATATACAGAATACTCCCACACACATGCTCACGCACGTGCACACACACACACACACACACACACACACACACACACACACACACACACACACACACACGCAGGTGCCTGTAGGATTATAATAGTCATTCTTCTCGATAACATTTCTGGGACAGTGTTGTTCACTTTTTGTTTCTGGTCAGGTTTCATTTCTAACAATTTGGGACAGTGTTGTTCACTTTTGAAATCCTTTGAAAATCCATTTTTTTTCCTCAAGTGGTTTCTGGTTAGGTTTCCTTTCTAACAATTTTTTTTTGTACAATATACATACAGTACTTTAGTAAAAGGCTCCTTTTAGTTAGGATTCATGTGCAATTGTTTTCTTTTTGGCCTGTTGCTCTTTTACATATTTATTAAGAAAGCAATAGCTATGTAAATGGTAACTGTACATGGTAATTCCATCTGTTATCTCCATCTGTCCACTGACCTGGTACCTTAATGACTGCAGTTGTCTTATGGGTCAGCCTTTTTTTTATCTTTTCACTCATCCAAGACTCTGACAATTTCAGGTGGGAATGAAATAGTACATGATGGAGGGAGATTTATTAATCCATGCACAGATCACCCAAGGCTGTATTCTAGGTTTTTAAAGGCAATATTCAACACACTGTAATAGCCAATTTCAGAGGACAAAAATAGTAACTTTGTTTGCAATGCATATAATGAACTCGTGCTTTGGCATACTTGCCTTCACAAAGTTGTGAACATTTGATCAGACAATGTAGTTGTACATATTCCACTTCCAAGAGGCAGACAATGGCAAAAAAGCGACGTTAACTTGAATGTAGAAGATATTTTGACTACAACAGAAACCTCATAATAACTCATTATTTTAGGCCATAATGATTACCCTTAGTGAGATTGTACTACAGACAATTTTGGGGACCAGTGCATGGGATTAGACATTTAGGTGCTGCCTTTGTCCATTACTAGTACAAAAGGCATTCCTGGGGTAACTTCCATTATTTATCTACAGATCCAAGTTGCTCTTCAACATGGACAATGATAACTTTTGCTCTACGAGGATGGGCATTCTATTCCAGAGCAGTGGTATTCTCTGAGATATACCGATCCCCCAAACCATTCTGTTGATGTTGTAGAATAGTGTTTCTGATGCCATTTTACTTGTTGATATGCAGTAAGTCCATCAGTATTGGGTTGAAGGATGTCTTGTATGCCAGACACAGGTCACCTCTTAGCAGTCTGTAGGATGTCAAGTATAGTTTAGTGACATGACTTTGAGTTGGTCCATGTAGTACATATTGTTTAAGCCTTATATTCTTTTAGTAAGTTACCTGTGTATGTGTTCCAGTTGTTTCATGTATCTATATAGATACATACCGAATGGGGCATTATACTCAATGATTAGTCTAATGAAGACTGAGTAAAGGGGAACAATGACATCCGTAGATCTAGACACAATCCCTTTGTTTATAAGCTGCACAATGTAGAAGGACTTTCTTACAACAGTGGTTGAAAGTTGGGTATCTGTCCACATAAGTTCCCAAATCCTAAACATCTGGGTCAACTCTTAGAGGTGTTTTGTTAATGTGGCAGTTCCCTGGGGTAGATAACTCCCCAAAGGATATAATAATTCATTTTTTGGCATTAGGTTTCAGTCTCTGATTTTGGCACCATTTATTTATTCGGGACAAACCTTTCTACAGGTGGCTAAGTCATTTGGGGATTCATTGAGTTATCTGAGTTTGCACTGAGCTGCAAATTTAGTCAGCCAGAGCCCTTTGTATTGGCTTTTACTTTAGAGGAGTAGATGTGAAACAGGAGAGTTCCTAGCACAGAACCCTGGGGACTCCACTGTTGACTGGTCTCTTTGTGGAGGTCGCTTCTCCTATTTTGATCTTCTCTGTCCTATCTGTGATACATTTGGAAAGCCAGTGGGTGACATGGGGGTTTACTCCCAGTTCATTTAGCTTTTATATCATGCCTTTTGATTGTATCAAAAGCTTTGGCCAAGTTGAGGTATAAAGTGTATACCATTTTACCTTGATCCTTTGCTTTGGTGACCTTTTTAAAAATGTCCAGCATGTTGAGCAAGCACAATCTGTCCTTGACAGATCTAAACTGGGATGTGTCCAGAGTCTGGAAGTTCCCTATATCTATGTTGATTAGTTCCAGGTTAAGTCTTTCCATGGCTTTACATATGAGGCTGGTTTGAATTAACGGTCAGTAATTTCCTGAGTCTGTGGAAGGTTCTCCATTGTGTAGGGGAATGATTACAGCTGTTCTGCATTCATTTTGTACAAACCTATATGGAGGCTAAGGTTGAAAAGTGTTGTTAAGGGTGTGGCTAAATCTGCTTTATGCTATTTAAAATGCAGCCAGGAATATTGTCAAGACTCATCGATGCAGAATGTTTAGCTTTTGATAGAACCTTTATGACTTGGTCTGGTGTGATAGTGCAGAAATGCCACTTTCAGGTATATCTTGTAGAACAGAGTGTGGAGGGTAAAATTAGAGCTGAATTTATCAGCTAATAGTTTCACTGTAATTAACATAATTCCCAATCATTCTGAAACCACACAAAAGACCAGTGAAAACAGCTCTACTTTCCAAAATAAGAATTTAATAAAAACCTTTTAGTTGTCTCTCCTCTCCTAGCGCCCCGGCTGCAAGCCTTTACAGAGTAAAAAAGTAAAGCTCACTCACACAGTCCTTTTATACAGCTGCCATATCAATTAACAATTCATTACATAATAAAATCAGTTCCTAATTGTTAAGCTAACAATTAACCCATGACGTTCTGCCAATTGCACTCTTTATTCATTCCTAAAGGCTGCAAAGTTTCATATTTCATTATTAAAATTGTTTCCTTTCTTCTTAAAATCTTTTTCAATACATTTTCATCTCCATATCTGTTATATACTTGTTCCAAAATAGTGACTTTCATATTGTCTATTATACCCCCATGTTCTGAATGAAAATGTTCTGCCACTGGGCTGCTCATCTTCCTATTTTTAACATCCCTAACATGTTCTTTTATTCTCTCAGCCAGACTTCTTTTAGTTTCCCCAATATAGCCTTTGCCACAAAAGCATTTTATAAGATATATAATCCCCCTGCTAGTGCAGTTAAATGTTCCTATAGTATTAAAACTTTTCCCCTTAATATCTTCAGCTTCTCTGATTATGTAAGGGCATATTGCACACTTTCCACAGGGAAAGTTCCTTCCTTGTTATTGCACATGCTAGCTTCTGTGTTGGTCTCTCAAACCTGCCTCTTACTAAAAAATCCTTCAAACTTCTCCCTCTCTGGAAAGAAATAGTAAGCTCAACATTCACCAAAGAAGGTACCTCCCTTCTTGTCTTGTTCCAACTATTTTTTATCATTTCATTAAATACTTTAGAAAAAATAGTATATTTTGTGACAAAAAACATTTTTGAACATTCTCCCTTGTAATTTGTAACTACATGCTGACTATTTTTGTCCTTGTTGCCATAATCTTGTTTTTTGCTACTTTTTCCAAATTCCCAATCAGCTCAGAGCATTGTGATTCTGAAATTTCAAACATAACTGAAAAAAGGCCTTTTGATTGTCTTTGGCTTGGGTAGCAATTTTATCCTCAAAATTGGCCTTGGTGAATTTGTTAAGATCCTGAATTGTTTATTTATTTCAATGACAAGATCTCTCTCATTTTAGGAATTATACTTCTTGTTTTTGGTCAAAATTCTCTTCTTTTTATTGTAAAACTTGTTGATATTCTGTTTTCACCACGTGGGTTTATGTCTTGGGGTTTGCCCTGTGCTTGTTCTTACAGGGTACAGCTGTATGTATGCAGCTGTTTATATGGGGTTATAGTGCACTGGAGTACATTTCCACATATTCAGTGGAGTTAACTGGGTTTGATAGGGATTTGAAGCTTGACAGCGTATCACTTAGAAATAGATAGTTTGTCTTAGAGAAATTTCTAAAATTAGGAATAGATAGTTTGTCTTAGAAAATTTTCTAAAACTACATTGGTTGGATGAGGTCTGTGGTTTCAGTTTTATTTAAAAGAAGACTACTTTATGGTCAGATTTAACACATGTTGGAGATACACAAGGGATGGTGCAAGATGCCTCCATATGAGTAAGATCCAAAATGTTCACCCTAGTGATAGTGTGGCAAATTTTTCCAGGGCATTTGTATTGGCAAAGTCTAGAAATGTCTGTGCTTGTGCACTAGTGGTAGTGTAAGATTCTTAAAGGTTCATAGGTTCGTAGGTAAATACTAGGCTATCAGTCTCTAGGCTATTACAGGCCTGGCCAATAGCCAGAGTTAAAGATCAAATCTTGTGTGATGAAAGGAGATACTGCCAGCACAGCTAGCTGGTATTTTGTAAATAATTATATGTCATTGGTGAATATCGAAGTGATTTGTATTTGGATGCTTGTGCTGCAGATGTATTGGAACTATGTGTCATGTGTATATCAAACTGCATGTACAGATGTGTGTGCTGAAAAGGTATTTGCAAAGTGCTATTTGAGATGTAGCCACAGTGTGGCCTACTGGAGGAGAACAGGATTGTACATGCACTATTGTAACTGTTTAAATGTATACATTTTAACAGTGGAAGCTGGAATACATGAGGTTGACCTCAATTCAGCAAGCTTTAGGAAAATATCTGAAATTAAATTACTTTATATGCTAGGCCATAAAATATGGTATCTTTCAGTTCTCAGTGCAACAGTAGACCTAAAGTCTATGCTAAGAAGCTTTCTGTATTGTCTTTAGGGTGAACTAATTACTAGTCTTGAAAGCATGAAGGAATGCAATTGTTTTATGACTTCTAGCATCTGCCAAAGATCTGAGCAAAACCCTTGTCTATGTATTTTGACAGGTAGCTGCTAAATGCTACCAGCTGCCATCAATGCTTGTTTTGCCTGGGAACTAGGGTCAGATGACAAGAAGTGATGTCATTCTACAAGCTATCACAGCAGTAATATTTTAGATATTAATCTGAGAAGTCTCTTAGTGAGACAGAGCATTCTGCATTATGTCTTGGACCTGACAACACAAGGATCCACTCACCACATCTGCCTTGCTCTATTAGTAAGTTCTTAGGTTTAAAAAAGAAAAAAATGAACAATGAACTTCTTCAGAACTTGACTTTGTTGTATTAAATTGAATGAAAGAGCTAAACTATACTTGTTGGTGTTGGCAGTGATTTATTTGTCCTAACATCACATTTTTTCTTTAAGTTTAAGTTTGATTTCCTGTTGGAGTGGTGTTTCTTTTTGTTTTTATAAGTTCTTAGGTTATAGTATAATTCTCTTAGATTCAGTCAGGATATAGTGAAGCTTAGTTTAGATATTTTTCTTTATTTGAGACTGTCCTGCAATGTTGTTTTAAATATTCCTGTGGTTTTGAACTCTGATGTCACTGTGAATATATGTTTAGTATTGTGTTGTTCTTTTATTATTTATTAAATATATTTAAACCTTTCATTGCGGCTGACTTGTGTTGAGATATTTAAGTTTTGAGAGTTCTTGCATATTTATTTGGCGACACTGTGTAGACTGCAACTAATAGCTTTGCTCTTGGACAAATTACCAAGTGTATTAATATTAGTATTACACAGTAAGATTGGGCACCTTTTGTTAAGGGTCTTAAGGTTGCTGGTAGAAGGGTTCTGGTGGCAGGGAAAACTGTCTTAAAATCTGGGCAAAGGGAGGCATAAATAATAAACCTGTGCCAGCCTTTCCCAGGTGTGTGTGTGTGTGTGTGTGTGTGTGTGTGTGTGTGTGTGCGTGTGTGTGTATACAAATCAAAATCTCAGAGTATGCCTGTGTGTCTGTGAGCTACTTGGGCAGGGACATGAAGCACTGTTGGACAGAGAGAGTGTTGGAGGACTTAGCTTGGAACCCTGGCTAAGGATTCAACTCTATAGCTGTGCCAGTGGGATCTTATTGGAGAACTGGAGAAAAAGAGAGAAACATTGACTGTGGTCTCTGTGTGCTCTTAAGAGAAATTGCATTTGATACAGAGAGTTGCATCTGGAAACACCTATCTGTGTACTTGTCATCCTCTCAGTGAATGTCCCCCACTGGTGCCAGTGGGGAGGATTGAGGCTCCCTGATTGCTGGTCCAGTGGAAGTTCATCATACCTTGTACTGTGTATCTGGTAGAAAAAGACTTTAACTCTTATGCCACCTATATCCTTCAGTGTAATAAGGGCTTGTAGAGGGTGGGGTTTCTTGTTTAGACTCGTAGCATTTATCAGTAACACCATCATATTTTACTTTGCTAGCTTTGTTATATTGGTAGGTTTATCAGGTTGGCATTGCCTAAAATAGGCACTGTGGGGATGAAAAATATCTTTGCCAGTGATCAAAGCACTTGGGACAGATGTAGGCCAAACCTGGTGACACGGTGTGGTCTGTTGATTATATCCTCCCAGGCTGAGAAATATTGAACCCACTTCGAATGAAACCAAAAATTAAACCAATTATTAAAGTCAATTAATTTTAGCTCATATTGTGGCATCCTCTTTTTTTGAAGGTAGACTGTTGCTCAATGCTAGGCTTATAAATGCCTGGGGACACACAGTCAGAGAGCTCTATTATGTATCTGCTCATATAGTCTAGTGAGGTACATCTCAAATCACTGAAACCCACATGTACTATGTAGCAGGGTGACTGACGTGATCCTCGGGGTGAATTTCCTATCTCCCATCCAATCATCAAGGTTCCTTTTGAAGAGGGCCAAAGAGGCACTCGGCTTGACATGTATGGGCAGTCTATTCCAGAGTCTGGGGAGTCTCTGGGTCAGAAACCTATTCCTCCAGCTTATTTTGTTTAGTGTGATGACAAGGTTTAGATCCCTGGAGCATGTGACTCTGAGGGATTGGGATTTCTTTAAGTGTAGTATGTCCAACAGCTCTGGGTTTGACATGGCCTTGTATGTTAAGCAGAGATCGCCTCTGAGTAGACTATATGTGACAGAGTATAACTGGAGTTTTTTAGACGGTTATCATAGGGCATCTGCTTTAGGCCTGTGATTCTTTTAGTGAGGTATTTCTGCGGCCTTTCCAGTTGTTGCAGATGTCTTGAGAGATACATACCAAATGGATCATTGTATTCTATAATGGGTCTACTTAGGGATGAGTGCAGTGGGACAATGACCTCCTTTTTTTCTGGATGAAAAGACCTTAGTGATGAGGTGTGCAACATAGAAGGATTTCCTAACTGTTGCGGTTATGTGGTTATCGAAGGTGAGACCACTGTCCACCTGTGTCCCTAAGTCTCTTATCACACTTTCAGTGTCTAGTGTACTGCCACCTATGTGGTAATTCACGGGTACATGTTTTTTCCCCAAATGGGATAACTATACATTTCTTGGCACTGAGCTTGAGCCCATGGCTCTGGCACCAAGCATCTGTTCCTGTAAGGCCCTTTTGTAGAATATCCACATCATTTGGGGATTTAATAATGGCTCCCAGTTTGCAGTCATCTACGAACTTTGTTAGCCAGACTCCCGTAGTGTTGGCCTGTACTTCAGAGAAGTAGATGCCAAACAAGTGCGGTCCAGGACTGAACCCTGAGGTACTTCACTTGTCTGGAGTGGGCTTTGGAGTCGGCTACTTTACAGTGTGCCAGCAAGCCAGTTGGCAACCCATCGAGTGACGTAGGGATTAATGCCCAGCTTAGTAAGTTTATCTATGATTCCAGAGTTGAGGATGATGTCAAAGGCCTTGATGAGGTCCAGATAGGCTGTGTGGAGCACCTTACCCTTGTCCACGGCTCTGGAGACTGAGTTAAAGAAGTCAATCTGGTTCAGAAGTCAATCTGGTTCAGGAGACAAGATCGGCCCTTTACGAACCCAAACTGTTTGGGGTCCAGTGTTTGAAGGTTGCCAATGTCTTTGTTTATAAGTTCCATGATAATACGTTCCATGGCCTTACAGATCAGGCTCATCAGACTGATAGGGCAGTAGTTCCACGATCCAAGGTGGATCCTCCCTTATGGAATTGGATAACTGTAGCTGTGCACCACTCAGTGGGCATGAAGCCTGAGGTGAGGCTATGATTAAACATGACACTTAGGTGAGGTGCTAGTTCATTTTGTAGTTCATGTAGTACACAGCCCGGGATGTCATCTGGCCTCATGGATGCTGTATTCTTAGCTTTGGAGAGTGAGGTTTTTACCTGTGTGGCTGTTATTACTGGAATTTGGCAATTTTTCGATATTGAGAGTGGCCCTTTAGGGGGTGAGAGGGGGGTGAAGTTGGCACTGAATCGGTCTGCCAGGATATTGGCAATATCCTTGGGATCAATATATTTAATGCCATTCTGTTGTAGCTCAGAGCAGATCTGAGCATTGCCATTTAGATTCTTGACATAGCTATAGAATGCCTTGTGGTTGTCTTTGGAATCTTTGGCAATTTTATTTCCGTAACTAGCTTTGGAGGATTTTATGTCGGATCTCAGCTTCTTACTGAGGCTGGTAAGGGAGTTTGTTGCATCCTGGGATTTTCCTCTTTTCTGCAACAGTTTCTTCCTTTTGTTGTAAAGTTTGTTTATGGCAGGGGACCACCAGATTGGCTTCCTTTTTTTGGAGGAGAGCGTCTTGGTTCTATTTGGGATGGCATGATTCATGCACTAGTGGATGTGCTCGTACAGTGCCTTAATGTAGGATTCAGCAGTCGAACTTTCAGTTTCTGTCTGCATGGGTGTCATGAAGTTGTCACTTTTGAACTGAGCAGCATGAAGTTGGCTTTGGAGACGTTTTTTACAGAGGTTTCCTTACTAGGGGGTGGGGGTGGAATGTGAATGTCAAGGGTGAATAGCTTATGGTCTGACCTGACCAACAAGGGGGTGACCATAGCTGTGAGCATTGATTTCCCATGTTGGTAATGACTAGGTCTAGGATATTGGAGCCCCTGGTGGGACTATGGATTAGTTGATCCAGGGCATTGGAATTTATGAATTCCAAGAACCGTTGGGCAAAGGTTTTGGTACATGAGTAATTTTCCCAGTTAATGGCAGGGTAGTTGAAATGGTGTTTGGGTGTATCTTAATATCTTCCAGTATGATTAGAAAGGTGTAGTGAGAATCTTGGGGCATGGTAGCGGATCTGTAGCAAGCTACAGTTTGGATTGCAGTCTTACGTAGTGTTAGTTGCACCTGGAGAATTTCAGATGCATTGCATTGGGCAATGAGGCTGTTGACAATGATCACATAGTGCACACTGCTAACTTGTCCTGGCATTCTAGTTGGAAATGGAGGCTCTGTGATTGCTTCTCTGTATGATGATATTGCATTTTATAGCCAGTCCTGGCCAACATATGTTCAACAACTCAGGGATGTATAGAGCAAACTAAAAGGATGAGGATTAACTAGTAAGGGCATCAAGGGGCAGGTAAGAATGTCATAAGTGTATTATCTGGACCCTTTCAGTCACAACCTGAGCCATAGCAGCAATTAACACAGTAGCTACAATAGCATTGCAATATAATTCTTCAAGAAAATTATTAACTAGAATACTGCAGGAGCTAAAGATTGCAACATAGTATGACAAAATGTTCATTGGGATTTCAACATCACTGACATATTTGTTTGGCCTAATAAAATTATTATCAAGGAGCTATGTGAAGAAGACCGTATGTCTACAGGTTATAAAGATGGATGAACTAAAGTCTAAGTCACTTCTATCTAGCCAAAAAACATCATCTACACAGTATTTACAGAGACTGATTGAACTGATTGATGTTTGTCTGCAAGAGATGTTTACTTTCTTAGCATATAATCAGTGTCTCAAAAGCAGCTGCATGTAGCTTATTTATTTAGGAGCTTCCTTAGGTCAGATTTAAATTAATTTAAGGTTTGCAAGGTTCTCATTTACGTAGGGAGTTTGTTCCAGATGGCTGGACTGAGACTAAAAAACGCTGTTTCTCCTATAGTGGTATTGAATCATGGATGAGTAAGGGTATGATTATCCTCCTGAATGGATCGCAGGATTAATTTTGTTCCTTAAGGATAAAGTTTTCTTTCAGTGAAGCATGGTAACCTAGTTTTAGAATTTTAAAGAGTAAGGTACTTACTAGGAAAGTAAATTGGCTGCTAAAATGAAGCCAGCTGTGTCCAATTTGAGATCAATTGTCACTCATTGTCTCACATTTGTGCATGATCTTAACCCTGATGCTCATACCTGTGCCACACACGACAGACCCATGGACTCGTTTATCAAGACAAAACCTTCAGTGAAAATAGGTTGCAATGGTCTGCACACTCTTCACCTATTGTCTAAGCCAATGATTTAATAAATATCTACACATTTCAGATACGCTTGTCTGTACCTACAGTAAGATTTTTAAGTTCATAGATAATATTCACTCTCAGTCTCATCACTGAATATCTCTGATTCCCATCAAAGTACCTTATTTAAATCAATCTCTCATTCTCTTGTTTCTGCTTTCACTTTTTCCCTGTAAAATAAATGTAAGGCATGTCCTTCCCTGCATTTCCTATCAAACAAGTACACTCCATCAAGAAAGTTGCATTCTTCTACTGACAATTTTCCAGTCATGTCCGACTCACAATTAATTAGATTAATTTACCTTTACATTTCCTTTATTGACATTATTGAAAACAAAAACTACACAGACCATCAAGCATTGTGACTCTCATACCCCAAAATTTCATCTGTTTTTAAATAACATCATTGTTGTTGCCATGCCTCCTAGCTCACTGACCCACCAAACTCTTTGGGAGTGTGGGGGTGGAGGGTTTGAATAATAGGTAAGGTGTTTACCCCACAGACACAAAGTACAGGGTTTGATTCTCACGTTTGGTCACTGATTATTGAACAGTCACATAATATTCTGCTGACTAATTACTTAGTATTTCCCTATGAACCTGTCTAAATTACATCTGCAGCAGGTATTATCAGTGGCTGTATTAAAGTGATGAACTCTGTCCGCTTCTTAACTTTAACAATTCAGTCATGCTTTATTTGTCTTCCATGTCACTTGTATTGCATCACATTGCCTTCTTATTCTCATCTTTTTTTTTTCAATTCCATGACACCTGCACAAATATTTCTTTTAAACTGGCATCGATGGAGAAAACCAGTACTTAGTGGTCCCTTTCATGTATGCTGCTGGATTATCTGAGACATACATTCATTATATTCCATTCTTTTTATTTATTTTATTTATTTATTTTATTTTACATTTGTTGACCGGGCTAGTCTAGCTGGATACATATCCTTTTTCAGTAGAGGCCCGGGGAGAAAAGCTCCCATCCATGTGAACAGTTTAGCATTACAATTTTATGGAAATCTTACATTATAATATATAACAAAACAGTAAAAAACCTTATATACATATTTGTAGTGAGAAAATCTTTGGTATAATCTTAGATTGCAAGGATAAGAAACAGTAAAATAAACATAATATATATGCTAGTAAAGAGAAATCCTAGGTTGAATAGATCAGAAAGGTAGATACGGAGGAGATAAACCTGGTTGATAGTAGAGAGAGAGTAGAAAGTAGGGTAAAGTAAGGCAGAAGGTGTTAATCTGGGGTTGGACAGGGGCATAACCAGTGGGACTTAAAATATTCTCTAAGATTATTTTTGAATGTGGTGAGTGATGTCATAAGTCTAAGGTTATTGGGAAGAGAATTCCATAGCTTTCCAATAGAGTTAGCATAGAGAGCGTCACCACCTATGTTGTTAGATCTGATGGTTAATACTTGATTACTATTTGATGAGCATGAGGGAACTGAGGTTGGTATAAGGGGTTAGGATATTGGAGAGTGAGGTGGTTTTGTCAGGTTGATGAATTATTTTAAAGGCTTCCGTGAGTTGATTAATTTTAAGAAGATTGGGCAGTTCTAGCCAGCCGAGTTTCTTGAGGTTATAGCAATGGTGTGTTCGATAAGGTGAGCCTGTTATGAATTTGGCTATATGGTGGTAGGTGGTAGAAAGGTTATTGAGCTCACGTTTATTCAGGAAGGAAAACACTGGGGAGGCATATAGTAGCGTGGAAAGAAGATGCGTACGGGCAATGGTTAATTTTGCATGTGGAGTAAGAAAGTTCCTGATTCTGTACATTGAACCTAGTTTCTTGTTGACAGATTTAATGGTTTGGGAAGTATGGAGATCGAATTTGAGCTTGTAGTCAATAGTGACACCTAATAACTTGGTGTGGGAGACGGGCTCTATGATGGTTCCATTAGAGGATTCCACAAAGAAGGAGCTGGGATTAGACGGTTGTGCTGTTTGGGTTAAGGAGGTGGTAGACGAGGGGAAGAATAAAAGTAACTTGGTTTTATTTGGGTTGAGAATGAGTTTCAGGTCAGAGAGTCTTTTTTCAACTTTGGCAAAACATTGTTGGGTGGCTACTTGCAGTTTCTGGAGAGAGAGATCAGAGCAGATCAAGGTAGAGTCGTCTGCGTATTGGATGCAGGTGGAGCTGGGGATGAAAGTGTGAAGGTCATTTATAAAGACAGAGAAAAGAAGGGGACCAAGTATGGAGCCTTGGGGGACACCTATGTTGTTAGGGAGTAGTTGAGATAAACTATTTTTCCACTGGACTGCTTGTTGTCGGCAAGAAAGGTAATCCTTGAACCAGTTTAGGCCTAACTTGTCCAGATGGAGGGTACGAAGAGTTTGGAGTAATAGTTGATGGTTGACCATGTCGAAAGCTTTTGATAGATCAAGAAAGAGTGCAGAGGATATAAGTTTTTTGTTACGGTTGCTATTTACTGAGTCGACAAAGGAGAGGAGGGCAGTGGTAGTACTATGGTGGGGGCGAAAACCATGCTGGGTACTAGACAATAGATTATTGATGGTAAGGTAGTGTAGGAGTTGTTTGTGAACACACCTTTCCAGAATTTTAGCTATTGGAGATAGTATAGCAATCGGCCTGTAATTGGAAGTTTCAGTGGAAGGGCCTCCTTTATGTAATGGAATGATGTACGATATTTTCCAAATAGAGGGGATGTTGGCCTCTGTAATGGATCTGTTGATCAAGATTGATATGGGATATGCAATGACATCAGAGGCTAGTTGGAGGTATTCTGCAGGGAGATGATCGGCAGCAAGGGAGGACGGTTTTAGTTTTTTTATTAGGGTACGGATATAAGAGGTGGATACTGTATGAAGGTTAAGGGAGCAAGGGGGTAAGTCTTGAGGAATAGTTGAGGATGGAGAGGAAGTGGGTAGATGGTTGGCTAGGGACTGGATGGTCTCTGTAAAGAAAATGTTAAAGGCATTGGCTATTTCTTCTGGTTTTTTACTTGTGAGTTTCTCTGGTATTGGGGTAGAAGATTTACCAGGATGAAGAAGATTGTTAAATCCAGCCCAAAACTTTTTTGGGTTAGACTGATGTTTATCCTGAAGGTGGCAGTAATACTGTTTTTTATCTCGAGTAACATCAGTTTTTGTGGAGTTTCGTAGCTGCTGGAATTTGATGCGATCTAGGGGAGTTTTAGTAGCTCTCCATTTGTTCCAGGCTTGGTCACGGAGTTTAATTTTTGTTTTGGTTTCTTTTGTTAGCCAGGGAGCTATACGGTCTTTGGTTCTAACAAGCCTATTTGGGGCATGGGAGTCGAGAATTTTTAGGAAAGTGTCATTGAAGTATGAGACACTCTCGGCTAGGGGAAGAGAAGAAAGAATAGACCAGTTACAGGATTTTAGTTCCGCTAGAAATAATTCTAGGTTGAATTTTTTCTTGTTTCTAATAAGTTTATATAGGGGTGGGTATGAAGAGCAGAGTTTGTGTTTTATAATATAAGTGACGAGGTGGTCACTAAGGCTGTTGGGGAGGGTACCGGTGGTGTAGTTATTAGCATCTTTATTAGTTAGAATCCAGTCTATCGTACTTTCCTTTTGCTGTGCATTACCAATTCGGGTAGGAGTTGTGATATTTTGGGAGAAGCCGTAAAGATTGATTAGGTGGGGATTGGCCTTTGTGGAGCAGTGGGACCAGTCAATATTGAAGTCTCCTATTATAATGGTTTCTTGGGGGTAATAAGTAGCTAACCAACTTAGAGTTTGTTCAAGGTTTTCAAGGTTATTCCCTGGTGGGATATAGGTAACTACAAGATTGATAGTTTTTTGGGAGTTTAGGCAAATCTTTATTGGAATGAGTTCTATATTAGAGACCTGGGGGGGGTGCAGAGTGTTTCTAATTAAGTTAAGGCTGTTTTTAAACATTACAGCTATTCCCCCACCCTTTTTGGTTATTCGATCATTCCTTAGGATATTGTAGCCAGGTGGAAGAATTTCTTCGTCCTTTGTGGCAGGTTTGAGCCATGTTTCTGAAAGACACATGATGTCCGGGGAGTAGGTGGCTATCATAGCATGTAAGCTATGTACTTTATTATTTATACTTCTTAGGTTAAGGTGAAGAATGAGGAGGGAGGTATTAGGAGTATGGGGTAATGTTGAGGTGGTCGGGTGTAGATGAGAAGCTGGGCCTGGATTAGGGTGGATGTCCCCGTGTTGAGTTATACTTTGTTTTATGTGATCTAAGAGCCTTTGGAGTTTATATAGTATTTTGAGGCTAGATTTACTATAGGTTGGACTGGGGTGTTGGAGGGTTAGGTGCATATAATTGAAGGTTTGAACTTTTCTTGGGAGAAGAGAAGGAACTATGAGGTTAGATGGAGGGTGTGTGTAAGTGGTTGTATGGGCATTAGGAAGAGGAATTCCTACAAGTGTTTGGAGTTCATAGCGTGATAGAAGATAAGGGATAAATAGAAGTAGTGATAGTGAAGGGGTGACGGAATACATGGTTTTTACCGTGATAGAGAGTAGGCGGTAGTAGATGGGAGGGTGGATTGTCAGGGCTTCCTGAATTTTTGGGGAGTGGCTAGTTAAGAAGCAAAGGGGAGTTGCTAATCGGGGCTCGGTCTTAATTGGAGGGGAGGAGTGTGGGATGGGCTTGATATCTCTATAAATTTAGAGGTAGTGGGGGCGGGTGGGATATGGGGGCAGGGTGGGGAGCGGAGCGAGCCCGAGCGAAGCGAGGGCGAAGTGGAGCGGGGAATACACCTGCCTGGAGGTTGCAGGGCCTTAGAGGCAGCTGGGTATAGTACGGAGCAATACTTAACAAGGTAAACCTTAAATAAAGTTTTTCTTTTACCCTTAAAGTCACTTTTTTGCTTTTTAGTTAGAGATGGTGCTGGGAATTAGGTTGTGCATTCGCACAATAGCAGGAATTCAACTGCAAGAGCTAACATTTTATGTTTCATATCAGTATATATTCATAGGTAAGTACTAGGTTAGCTGCTCTTGTAGGCCATTTTAAGGCTAGCTATTTTTCCCCTCAAAGGTGAGAATCCAGTCCCTGTACATTGTGTTTGTGAGGTAAACACCTTAACCATGATAGCAGTCCCTAACTGCCTCGAAAATTCTCTCCAGCCTGCACTCATTGTTTCTTTCACCTCTTTACATAGTAATAGCAATACTGTCCTGTGTGGGTTGATCACTTATTTCAAACATGGTAGGTGTTGCTCCCAATTGTTAGTGAGCTCTTCATTATGTTGACAACTGCATGCTCATGACATTACAGAAGGAAATTTCTTTATATTATTTTGCTGAAGTAATAATTTGCTCCATGTTTACACTGTAAGTTTTTTATATTCTTTTCATGGATTATTGTATTGTATAGTGTCCTATATTATTCTGCTGTGTACTTGCTTTATATTTCAAGTGTTGAGCTTATTCCAGCTTGAACTTTCCAGTTAATAAATAATTTGATTTAAACTGTACTTTTTGGGAATGTTACAAATTACCAGTGTTTAATGTCCATTCTGACCTTAGTTTGGTCATCTACTATGAATGAAATTCTCTCTGTATTTTTCAGATTTTCTTATGCGGCATTACAAGACTCTTGGCTACTGTTTTACATATGCACTGCAAGAGCTAACAGAATTAAAGGCAGATAGCTAAATGCATTTCAGATGTGAAGATGTAAGTTTATACTTGTAAAAACTTTGTTTTAGTTGTTGCTCCTTTGGCTTTTCCCAGTTAGGGGTCACCACAGCGGAACTCCGGTCCGCTAATGATTGCCAGCAAGTTTTCACGGTGCCAGCTCGATGTCCAACCTTCAACGAAGGCACGCCCATTCACGCATGTCTTTCGAACGCCACTCGACTTGGGAAGGACATGCAGACTCCACAAAGAAGGCACTCCAGCCAAGAATCAAATGGAAGAACCCCTTGCTGTGAGGCGACAATGCTACCGCTGCACCACTGTGGCTGTATAAAATTTAAACAGAGCAAAAATGTGATTTTTAGGTAAATAAATGCTATTTACAGTTCTGATGTTGCAACAGCAAACCAAAGATACGATTTTGCTATGTATTGAGTTTGCCAGTCAGAGAACATCACACTCATTTGCTTGTTAGCACAAAAGCCTATCAATTCAAGGCCATATCTATGTAAATGTTAGATATCTTCTAGCAAATTTCTTAGAGAAGTATGCAATGACACTCTCTGACAGAATTCATTTAAGAAGTGATTTATAAGGTATAAGGACCGGTAAAAAGATTCATCTTGACATGATGAAAATCATTGCATCGGAAGTCAGGTAGGCTAAATAATTCCAGAGAAAGAACAGACCCCCTGTGATGAAAGGCGATATTGCTAGCACAGCTAGCTGGAATTTTGTAAATAATTATATGTCATTGGTGATTATCAAAACGATTTATATAAAATGCTTGTGTTACAAATGTATTAGAACTATATGTCATGGGCATATCAAACTGCTCTGTAAAGATGTTTGTGTTGAAAAGGTATTTTGTAGAGTGATTGGGCTCAAAATGCATCCACAGTGTGCCCTACTAGAAGAGAATAGAAATGTACATGCACTATTGTAACTGTTTAAATGCATATATCAACAGAGGAAACTGGAGGGTTGACTTCAGTCTAGGAAACTTTGGAAAAATAGCTGAAATTAAATTATTTTATAGGCTACACAATAACAAGGTTATCTGTCACGTTTTCAGTGCAGCTAAAGACACAAAGTCTGTACTAGGGAGGTTTCTGTATTGTCCTTGGAGTGAACTAATTACTACTTTTGAAGCATGAAAGAATATAATTGTTTTATGACTTCCAGCATCTGCCAAAGATCTGAGGAAAAGGCCTGGTCCGTATATTTTTACAGGTAAATGCTAAATGCTGCTAGCATTAAGCAGTGGGGGTTTTGGTCTGGGAACTAGATGTCAAATGACCAGAAATGATGTCATTCTGCAAGCTAGCCCAGCAGTAATATTTTAGATATTTTTTGAGAAGTATCTGAGTGAGACAGTGTGTTCTGCATTCTGCCTTTGACCTAACAACAACAACAACAACAAAAAACACTCATCACATCTGCCTTGTTCTAATGAAGTGCGTTTCTATGGAACAGTATAAGTCTCTTGCATACAGTCAGGAGAAGTTTAGTTTAGATGTTTTTCTTTATTTGTGTGAGTCTGTACTGCAATGTTATTTTAAATATTTCATATGGTTTTGAACTCAGATGTCACTCTGAATATATATTCAGTATTGCCTCGTTGTTTTATTATTTATTACTAAATATATTTAAACCCTTCATTCTGGCTGATCTGTGTAGAGATGTTTAAGTTTCAAGAGTACTTGCATATTTAATTGGTGACACTATGTGGCTACACCTAATAGCCTTGCTCTTGGTCAAACTACCATTTGTATTAATATTATATTACACAGTAAAATTGGACACCCTGTGTTAAGGCCCTTAAAGTAGTTGATAAGGGATTCTGGATGCAGTGGTAACTACCTCATGCATAGTTTGGGCAGAAGGGGGCATAGCTAGTTAACCTGTGCCAGCCTTTTCCAGGTGAGTGTGTGTGTGTGTGAGTGTGTGTGTGTGTGTGTGTGTGTGTGTGTGTGTGTGTGTGTGTGTGTGTGTGTGTGTGTGTGTGTGTGTGTGTAAACAAATCTCCAAGAGTGTGTGTGTGTCAGCTACTTGGGCATGGACATGAAGCACTGGTTGGACAGAGAGCGTGTTGGAGTACTTGGCTTGGAACCCTGGCTAAGGACTCAACTCTATAGCTGTGCCAGTGGGGAGTCTTATTGGGGAACTGGAGAAAGATGAAGAAACCTGTCCCGGACTGACTGTGGTCTCTGTGTGCTCTTAAGGGAAACTGCACTTGATGCAGAGAGCTGCATCTGGAAATACTGCGTGTGTATACCTGTTATCCTCCCAGTAAATATCCATCACTGTTGCTAGTGGTGAGGATTGAGGCTCTTTGATTACTGGTCCAGTGGAGGGTCATCACATTTGGTGGGCAGTGACGGGATATCCACATCACATTTGGTTGGCAGTGGTGGGATCACCACATCACATATTGGGATTCAGTTGTATCTGACTGACAGAGGTGCCCATTTCATGTCAGACCTGCTGGCTTGAGTGTATGAGCACTGTGGGGTGAAGCACCTAAAGACCACCCCCTACCACCCCCAGACTAATGGTCTGGTGGAGAGGTTAATCTCTACACTAAAGACCATGCTATGGATATTTGCAGACCAGTTTAAGAGGGAGTGGGACAAATATTTGCCCCTTCTGTTTGTTTTTTGCTTACAGAGAAGTGCCCTGGGAATTCACAGGTTTCTCACCTTTTGAGTTGGTGTATGGGCATAGGGTGAGGGGTCCTCTAGATTTGATTTGCGATGAGTGGGAAAGTGAGTGTGAATCCCACAAGGAGTCTGTTATGGCATATGTCATAAACCTCAGGACAAGGCTCAGGGCAATCATGGGCTTGGTCCAGAAGAACCTGATAGAAGCCCAACAACAGAAAAAGGTCCTATACGACATGAATGCTTGAGCCAGAGAGTATGCTGTAGGGCAGCAGGTTATGGTTCTCATTCCTGTCCAACACAACAAGCTGCAGGCAGCTTGGTAGGGACCCTTCAAAGTCATAAATAAGGTCAGTGCTGTTAACTATATGGTAGAACTGATAAGCAGGAGGCAGGGGCGCAAATTGTACCATGTTAACCCATGAAACCTTATCATGATAGGGATGCCCTTGTGCTAAGTATTTGAGGTCGAAGGCAGGAGGAGTCTGATAGACTTACTATGGATCCTAGGGTTGCAACACTGTAATGGGGTCAGCAATGCCAAGGCAGCTGGAATCTCAAGACAGGGAATGGGGTAATGTATTCCCAGATAGGCTCATACCTCTCAAGCAACGTTTCTCAATGGTCACTTGAAAAACTAGCTTGAGTCTTCAAAGGAGGGAAGAAGTGTGACAAAAGGAGATGCTGCCAGCACAGCTAGGTGGAATCTTGTAAATAATTATGGGTCTATATTACGTGATTGAAAATTCAGATGTTCGAACATATAATGATCGACCCCAATTGAGCATAAAGGCTCCCTCACTCCCAAAAGAGGAAATACTTATCCCAGCTGAATGTAACCTCCCTGTCATCTCAGATGTCCAGGTGAGAACCGCCCTCAGCAAAGCTAAAAACACAGCATCAATGGGACCTGACGGTATCCTGGGTTGCGTGCTACGTGAACTCCAAGAGGAGCTAAACCCGCACATAAAAATGCTATTTAACCTTAGCCTTACTACAGGATATGTACCTGAACACTGGCTTACAGCAACAGTGGTCCCACTCCACAAAGGAGGCACCTCTACAGACACTGGTAACTACCGCCCCATAAGCTTAACCAGCCTGGTCTGCAAAGCTATGGAAAGAATCATTATGGAACTCATAAACAGAGACATTGGGGGCCTACAGACACTTGATCCCACCCAGTTTGGCTTTGTAAAAGGCAGATCCTGCCTTTTGAACCTGGTTGACTTTTTCGAAACAGTCACTAGAGCTATTGACGAGGGCAAAGCCGTCCATACAGCCTACCTGGACTTGGCTAAAGCTTTCGACACAATACCCCACTCAGGCATCATAGATAAGCTCAACAGCTTAAATGTAAATCCACATGTCACAAGATGGGTTGCAAACTGGCTAAAGGATAGAACCCATAAAGTCAAAATCGCTGGAGCCATGTCAGACTCAAAGCCAGTCACAAGTGGTGTCCCACAGGGCTCTGTCCTGGGACCCCTCTTGTTCGGCATTTATTTCTCAGATGTGAAAGCAAACATGGGAGGGTTGTGGCTGACAAAGTTCGCAGATGACTGCAAACTAGGCGCCATAGTCGATACACCAGCTGACACATACATCCTACAGAAAGGCCTCACTGAAACGGACAACTGGTGCCAGAGTCATGGCCTTAAACTAAATGCCAAAAAATGTATAGTCATCCCCTTTGGGAAAAACAAAGTACCCATAAATTATCACATAGACAGTAACCCACTGAGTATGGAAAAAGTAATCAGAGACCTGGGGACCCAAGTCGATAGTGACCTCTCATTTGACACCCACGTTGCCAAAGTGGTTAGAAAGACTTTCTACCTTGCCCACCTTATCATGAAGGGATTCACATCCAGATCAAAGGAGGTCATTATACCCCTGTACTCCTCCCTTATCAGGCCCATGATTGAGTACAATGCCCCATTTGGTATGTACCTCACCCGGCACTTGCAACAGCTGGAGAGACCCCAAAAGTACCTCACCAAGAGGATCAAGGGTCTCCAACATATGTCATATGCTGCCAGACTAAAGAAACTCCAGCTCTATTCAGTAGCATACCACCTACTCAGAGGTGATCTGTGCCTGACGTACAAGGCCATGTCCAATCAGGAATTGATGGACCTGCTCAACCTCAAAAAATCCAAATCCATCAAAACTACGAGAGCTAAAGATTTAAACCTCAGCACAAATATGAATAGGACATGCTGGAGGGACAGATTCATAACTCAGAGGCTTCCCATACTCTGGAACAGAATCCCAGTTCATGTTAGGCAGAGCCCCTCACTGACTCTCTTCAAGAGAAATCTTGACGAGTGGATGGGAGATCGTAGGTTTACCCTGGGGGTCATCTCTGTGTCATTACTAGACAGAGGCACAGTAAACTAATTCTATTATGTAAGGGGGTCTTCACTGTGTCACTACTAGACAGATGCACAGTATTCTAAATTTATTCTGTACACTTTTGTACCATTACATGGGGTGGCGAAAGCCACATCACTATGGCTAGGCTTATAAATGCCCTAGGGCAGATAGCCTAGTACGAAACTGTGAAACATAAATGGAAATCTCCATAAGGGGAGATTTCCATTTACTGCAATGTAGTGCGGTCTTGGAGTTGGTATATTTAAGTAGCAGGGGGTTTGGAGGATGCAAGGGGGCTTGCCCCCTGCATAAAGCAGTTTAATGTTTGTTTGGGTTTTTGTTATTTTTTTCCAGCCGTTTGACATTATGCCATTTCTCTCTATTGGGGTCGATCATTACATGTTACTGGTAATATAGACCCAATAATTATATGTCCATAGTGAATATTGAAATGATTTATATAAGATACTTGTGTTACAAATATGTTTGAACTGTATGCCATGTGTATATCAAACTGCTCTGCACAGATGTTTGTGTTGAAAAGGTATTTTGTAGAGTGAATGTGCTCAAAATGTATCCACAGTATGCTCTACAGGAAGAGAACAGAAATGTACATGCACTGTTATAACTGTTTAAATGTATATGTCAACAGAGGAAACTGAAGGGTTGACTTCAGTTCAGCAGACTTTGGAAACATAGCTGAAATGAAATTAATTTGCAGGCTGTGCACTGGCCTTCATTTTTTGTGCTGATTTACTATGACATTTTACAGATAAGTTTTCATAAGGCAGATTATTAGGATATGCATGATTTAAGTGCCATTGCTAATGCACTGCTGTTTTTGTAAATGTCTTTTTTGAGACATTCACAGATATCTCTCTTGATAGTTTTCTGAGTATTTTTTTTTTGCTAGAAGCATTATGATATGACACATATATCTCAGGTTTCTCAGGTTTGTAACATGAGTATTACCTTTGTATTCAGATTGAGGTTATTCTCAGACCCCTTTATAGCTCAGTCATCCCCTAAACACGCTCTTTTCCGGTCTGGCTGCTTATTTATATGTCATTACTTAGATTAAGAACACCATCCCTTGACAATCTGTACAGCAGTTTTCTGGGGTTTACTTTAAAACATTGAAATTTCATAACATTGAAATTCAAAACACTGAGACCATAACATTGAAATCCCAAAACACTGAAAACCCAAAACAACGAAAACTCAGAATACTGAAAGTGTGCATCATAACATTGAAAACTACAACGCACATGTAAATAACATCCACTCCACCTATAACAACACCAAACTAAGAAACACACTTTCTACTATGTTTCTGCAGGGGGGAAAGTCCCATTACACCCCCCCCAATGTGGGGGGCTCTGCCCCCACACCCCCCCATAAATTAAATACACCAACTCCAACATCGCACTACAGTGGAAAAAAGTTAATTTCCTAACCTCACTGTGTCGCGATCACCACGCAGAATGTAAACATAATTTCTAAACTTATCTGTACAATGTCATGGCCTAAAAACACGTACAGATTGATAGAATAAACCCTTTTTCCCTTTCTCACATCTCCCAGCACTTCTCAGAACACTAACTTAACTTCCATAAAGCAACACATCCATATCTTTACATTCTGTATGGTGATCATGTTGCAGTGGGGTTAGGAAATTAACTTTTTTCCACTGTAGTGCAATCTTGGAGTTGGTATATTTAATTTATGGGGGGGGGGTGCAGGGGAACTTGCCCCCCTGCAGAAATGCAGTAGAAAGTGTGTTTGTTAATTTGGTGCTGTTATAGCTGAAGGGGATGTTATTTGCATGTGCACTGTAGTTCTCAATGTTATGAAGTAAAGTTTCAGTGTTCTGAGGTTTCATTGTTTTGGGTTTTCAGTGTTTTGCATTTTCAATGTTATGGTTTCAGTGTTTTGAAGTTCAGTGTTATGAAACTTCAGGTGCTGACAAAATACTAAATGGAAGTCATGGATATATGTCCCATTCCAAAAAGTGAAATAAATATACACAGCTTGAAAATTTCTTCATCAACCTACCTTCACTAAGTCCTTGGTTTGCATCTGGTACAGAAAAATACAATGTTTGAGAGATGGTAGACACCACTTTAGCTGCAAAAATATAAATTTTTTTATGCATCTTTATTTGTGTATTATTGATCATTACAAACATACATTTATCTGGCTTCAAAATAAACATGCAGATTACCCACATTAGGCTCATTAGGCTCTACCTATTTTTAATCAAACTCGTTTTTCTCCATGTTGTTTGACTCTTTCTCAGTTTTACTCCACAAAACCATTGCATGGTTCCTTGAAACATGCATTATCAGTTAAATACAGGAAATATCCGAAAGCAATGAACTCCTGATAAAGAGTCCCTAAATGAACTTTTGTACTATTTCAATAAAGAACTAATCAGATTGAACATTTTGAGGTGTACTTCAACTGTGTTTACACTGTGAATTCTTTTCACCATGCCTGACCTTTGATAATCAAATAATTTTAAAATAAAAAGGTTATTTTACAATATCAGCTATCTGGAAATAAGTCATGTATCCCTTGTTTGAATTTTCTAATATTTAAGTTCAGTATGATGACCACAAGAAGCAGTTTGCATAAGTATTCCTGCTTCAGATTGGCTTCTTCCGGGCTAAGAGCTTTGAACATCTCAGCAGACAACACATTGGAGTCTTCACTGATATCTGGTCTAATCACCACACTTTAATTACCGACTTTAAGCTATTTTTAAAAATTGATTTTTTTTCTCCCAGGTTGTCAGTCTTTTTATACAACTTTTCTACATGTCTACATTTCACTTCACTCTGTGCATATTCTCATCACAAATCATGCCCACAGAAACTTATTTTCATTATTCTATTACAGTACATATGTTTTTGATTAAAAACTTATTTCATTCATTTTTTGCCTACTTTTGGAAAATTATGTATTTTTCTTCTGTATATACTTGGTCACTCATGGGATACTTACTTTTATTATGCTTAAAGCCACATTTGATAACAATGTTTTTGTACCCAGTTTTCCTTACTCTTCATATTTGTCAGATAATCTGTTTAGGAGCATAGCTCCACATGACCATCAAACATCAGTAATGGTCACCTTTCAGACCCGTTCATTCCCTATCAGGGTGGCAGTCCACTGGCTAATTTCGCCTCCTTTTGGGATAAACATTAAGTGCCATCAGTCATTTGGGGGAATCAGGCTTTTTGTGGCTTTGGTATGTTCTGTCAAATCTCACCTGATCAATGCTTCAACTGGATGAAGCAAACCAGTTGAAACTTCAATTGGTTGAACTATAGAGAGAAGCATATTTGTAGTGAGCAAGGAGTCTGCAGCCCCATCTAGGGAGCTTCACCCAAACCCTCCCTTAATAACATATACTAAACTCCACAGCTGCCCCAGTGCACAGCTGCAGACAGAAAAAATTAAAAATAAACATCTGTGGATCACTGCTGGTGGTCCAGTAACTATCATACCAGCAGTTATCACTTATGAGAAATTGTGACTGTGGAGATTCACATTGGAAAGCGTGATTGGCATGATAATACCTCATACACTTTACATTGACCAAAGGAAAACAACCCCTTTTGTTAGTGCTTATACCCTCATACCACTTATGTGATATCTACTGTGTACTTGTAACACAAGGTACATGCATGCTTGTACAAATGCAGCCCCTAGCTCTTAGTAGCATGCTCTGTCATCAAGTGTTTCAGATAGATGGTTTCTGGTTTAAGGTAACACACATTGAAAACTGTAGCAGAAGTAGTTTTGCAAGGAAAGGACAAGCTATCTCCATATTTAAATAAGTTAGTTAAAGATGATTACACAGTAGTGAGAGAATTAAAAGATAAAACAGATACAATGCAGAATAAACAAGAAAAGATAATGGAAAGAGTGAAATAATATGTAAAGTAAATATTTCAACAGAAGTGCTGATCCAGAATGGAGAGATGGGAATTAAAAGTATTTTCACAACAAGATAATGAACAGATAGAAAGAGAAATATGTTTGGAACAAATTAATATAATATTAGAATAGTTAACATGGAATCAGAAGCAGGACCAGATGGTATGGAATGTCAAATGTATAAAAATTTGGAACAGTGGCAGAAGAAATATTTTAAGGGTATTATATGAATGTTTAAGAGAAAGGTTCAAGTATAAAAAAAATATGTAGAGGGGTAATGAAATATATATGAAAGACAGGAGACAGGCATGATATAAAGAATCACAGACCACAGGTACTGAGTAATATAGACTACACATTTTTATGAAGATGGTTCAGAAAAGAATGGAGTCAAAAACTGACAAGGTCATAGATGATATTTTATATAGCATAAGAGGCAGGGGTTGTCTGAAATTATTAAGATAATTAGGGAGTTAGTGGATGATAACATAAATAGAAGGGAAAATGTAAAACTTATGATAGGTGATATATAAAAAGTATTTGATACTATACAACATTCTAAATTATGAGAATTTTTTTAAATGCATAATATACATGAAAAGATAACAGATGTGCATGTAACTACTTATAAGTATAGTATGATAAATGCTTTAGTAAATGGATGGTTAAGTAAGGATATTATCATAAAAAATGGGATAAGACAAGGATGCCTGTAAAGCAGTTCAATATTTACATTAGTAAAGAATGCAATAGTAGATGATATAAAATAAGAATTGAAAGATGTATGTGATATAAACCAGGAATGTGTTGAAATGCACATAATCTTATCATAAGCAGATGACATCATAATTGTGTCCAAAGATGTGAAAGGAGTGGAACAAATATTAGATAGTTTGATTAAGAGACTAAATACAATAGGATTATGTTTAAACAAAGAAAAAAGCAAATGACTGAGATATGATTGATATGATTGAGAGAGATAGCAGGAACTGAGTTTAGTCTTTATGCAATAACAATTTTAAAGATTTGTTTCAGGGTACAAAAGGTAATAGATGTGCTATGAAAAAAGATAACAGAAGTGATGGGAAATATGTGTAAATTTTGCATTTCCTTTAAATTATATTTTAAAAAATACATTTGATACTTTTGATATTAATGGTAAAAATGATGTCTCTGGCAAGTGTTCTTGGTTTTCCCTTGATAAATGAAAAGGGATTATATACAGTAATTTTTGCATTTATTTAGGGTTCAAGGCTTAACCCGGTGAAAAGAGGTGCATTTTGTTAATAAAGAAAAAGAAGGTTTGGGTTTGATTAATCAAATTGTATATGCTGCCTCTTTAAATTTGTATAGGGTCCTGAAATGTTTGAAGGAAGTTAAAGAAAGTTTACTAAACAAAATATTAAGATCTAAATACAGAAGAGGAATGGAATCATTGCAGAAATTTAAAATAAAAAAGCAAGATATAAATAAAAAATGTAAAATTTATCAGGAAAAGATATGTTAGAAAATAAATGTAAGTTATACTGAAGAACATAGAAATGTATAGTATGAATATATATTAGGGAAAAACATTACTATGTGTATCCTTGGAAAGATCTGGAAGAAGAAGAAGTTAGGGCAATAAAGACAAGAATGAAAATATGTAAAGATATATTAGAATGCCAGTACTTTTTGCAGAGACTGGAATAAAAAAAATTGTCAGTTAAAGCAAATATTATGTGTAAAAAAAAGAATGTAATTATTATAAAAAAACACGGGACAACTGAGCATGCATTTTTTATTTTTAAAATGTAAAAGAATTATAAAAGTATAGAAAAAATTGATATACATTATTTTGAGGATATAAACAATACAGGAGACATAAATACGGATGCTGTTGAATATATATATATATATATATATATATATATATATATATATATATATATATATCATGGTAATAAGACAAAAGAGTATGTATGTGAAACAGATACTATGTTTGCAGTTCTATGGGTTCTATAGAACCAAAGGGTAAAGGAAATAATGTTTAATGAAAGATGAGATTTGGCAAAAATATTGGAAAATATAACATTTTGGTTATGGAAAATGGAGTGAGGGTCTAATAGAATGTATAAGTAGAAAGGTGGAGTGCTTAGACATTATGAATAATGTACATAGTGTAAATATTGTAAATATTGCATGATTGTTGTAAATAAGTGTGTTAAATAAAGGACTCCTACTCTTTTTGGTGTTGTGGGATCATTTAAATTCTCCTGAGTTATCACCAACTCAAGTAGATTGAACTTAGGTGTAACATCTCATCCAATGGATGACACATTCAGGAGTGAAATATCCCCTAATGATGCATTAAAGTGTCAGTGATTACATCATCTGGAGTGGGAATGGAACCCACTGTCTTCTGTTTTTTTTAGCACCATAGGCAAGTGTGCTACCTGTTGCACATCTGGCACTAATTATAAGAATAATACTTTGTATTATGGTTGGACATCCTATAGGTATAGCGTGGTGTATTTCTATTAGGTTGTGATACTTGCTGTAATTTTAGTCAGTTTTCTTTAATTATATGATATTGCTTGGTGAGTCTGTCCAAGGAAAAAAGTCATGCTGTCTTCCTTAAAATCTGTCCAGCAACATATTCCATTAATCACAATTAATTTAATGTCGACATCTTGGCTATATACTAGAAAATCAACTGTATGTTTTATGGGATATGATAAAAATGTCCAAAAGCTGTGTATTAGTTTTACTGAGATTACCTGTTTTATGTTGCTTATTATCACATTCACACATGGAGTCATACATTTGGTATATTTCACTGTATGTAAGATAAGAACTGTGATTGTAGCTGAGTTCGGTAACATTTTGTGTCAGTTACTGATGATCTAGGATCTCTAGTTTGCTAATCTGCTAATACAGGATATTTAGTTTGTCTGTGCAGGAGTGGAAATGCAGTAAAGCAACAGAAATGTGTGTATTGCTTTTTTGTCACCAGAGATTCAGAACAACAGCTCATTTCTCAAAGCCAGATGTGAGTTGTCTGCGGTGGGGCTAATAACCCAGTGGTGTGAACCTTGGCTCAAGATGATTGTCATTGTTGAACAAACACCCTGACCCCATGTGCAAAGATGGGAAAAGTTGTTATGGATGGATGGATTTCAAGTGGGTTGTATAATGGTCCATTTGTTTAAGTGGAAAATAGTGGCCAATATGTTTTACTTCTTGTGATAGACAATTTGGGATCTCCCTTTACATTAAAATATCTACCTGGAGTGTTGAATAGTGAATAGAGTTTGTTATTTTTTCAGACCACTTTCTAAATTGCTTGCTTTCTTTTTTCAGTGCAGAAAAGTTTATATACATCTTGAGGAAATGAACAAAACAGTTATACAGTGATTACAATGATTACAGAGATTTTTTTGGTTCAACAGTTAGTAACAGTTTTGTTACTTGCAAACACAGCACTGCACACTTGACAGAGAATCTTTTGCTGGTGTTTTTTTTAGTTCACTAATACCCTATACAAAAAAAAATCAATACTTCACAACTTCACATATAAGAAAATGTATTATACATTCATCTATTAATTCAGCATATCAGGCATTTCATAACAACCAGTATATTCAGTGACAATATGTCTCCCTTCCTTTGTCTCCTTCCCCATAGGGCAATACAAATAATGTTATACATCATATCACTGAACCTTTTCCCATTTGCCAGCCATCTCCTTCTAAGGCTCACGTCAAATACTTCTCTCGTTCACCCTCCATCTTGCTATAGTTTTCAGCTTCTGTTGTTTGTGCATGACTGACCTTCTGTATATATTTGTGCTGTTCAGAATAACCTTACAGTCTTGTCATTTGCTTTAATTTTCCATCCATTCATAGTTTGCAGGATTTGCTATTTGAGTAAAAAAAAAAAAAAAAAAAAAAAAAAAAAAGAGAGAGAGAGAGATTAGAAATGGAAGCTGATGATAAGGACTATTTGTACCATCAATATACTGGACATGTTAGGAATGACTCAGTCATGAGTTGAGTACTTATTTACCAGACTTGTGCCAGAGTCTAATGTCTTCAGAAGTTGTCTGGTTTAGAGCATAAACAGAAACGGTGTAAGATGGTACTTTTCTAGAGTTGGAGACCCACCAGATATGATGCAGGTGTGCCTAATCATCATATGTTCAGATGAGTCAAAATGGTGTTCCAAGATGACAGTCAAGTGTTAACAAGGTTTAACATGGTTTGTTGAGAATCTATTCCCCAGAAAAAAATAAACAGAGATGAAACTTTAGCTTTGGTTAAAAAATAGTTAAAGTCATTATAAACAAATGAATGTCAGACAAACACATTGGTGAAACCTTCATGCCTGATATTGGAATTATTTTCACAACAAGCAATAAAAGGAATGGAACCTGTAAGAGTCTAGTATCAGAACAAAATGTAAATGTTTGCACTCCAGATAAAACAACTAACTCAGAGATCAGTGTCAATTAATAAGACATGAAAATGTATGTACTATGTGAAATTTTAGTACTCAAACTGCATGAAAAAAGCAGAGTGTAATTTACAAAGGCCACAAACTCAGATGGGATATTGACTTTTGCTGCACTTAGTTACAAAAAGAAAGACAAAAAGAATACTACCCATTAATTAAGCATTAAAAATAAAATAAAAATAAGCCAAAAAAGTCACTCTTGTCAATCCAGCTAAGCTGATTAAACTTTTTAACACTCTGGAAGCATCTACTTGTGTGTGGCCTTCAATAGTGATATTTCATACCTTACAATGCAATCAGATAAATGTCCTCTTCATGCTAAACAGATAGCCAATCAGCTGATTGGGAGACCATATCTCCTGGAAAAAGAAACCACACAGTGATAAGAAACTTTACTTAACTATGAAGAGCCACTTAATTCATTTCCATATACTGGACATTTTTTTTTTTATAATCCACTGTACTGTGTTCTCCCAACACAAGATTGTCAATATTCCAAGTACTTAGGGCAATTCCTTCAAATAAAGTCTTTTATTTTTAAAGGCAAAGTAAATCCAGTTCCAAATACTTCTCCAAAAGAGAAACTGACTACAGACCATTCCTTTTATAGGTTGTATTGGGATAAGTGCTGTCGTCCTTGTAAGCATCTTCAGATCAAGTTCTTATATCTAAACTTTCTATGATCATATTCCTACTATAAATAATGTTACATAGGAGGCATACTACACTGTGGGACAACCCAGTCCTACCTGACTGGCCCTCCCCCTGCTCAGAATGAAGACTTCTCTAGCATTCAGGTAGAGATTCACTCTCAAATGTCTGCTAAAGTGTCAGATTCAAAGCCAAGTTTATTATGATTTTACAGTGTATTCTCATAATTTTCTGATAAGATGTTAGACCCATCCTCATTTGCATAGGGATGTTCACAAGTAGTGCTTGGTAAGCCCATGTGTCCAACCCTTGGAAATCGTAGGTGTTGCTACACTCTGTCCTTTTTTATGTATGAACTCAAAATCAGTCAATTTAACATGTGAGGCTACCCAACTGAATTTTACAAAATGTTTTACAGATATTTTGTGTGTGATCAACAAATATCACTACAAAACACTTGTCATTTTGCCCAGTAACTGGGCATTAGTTTCAGGTTATTGCATCTTGATTATATTTTTCAGATTTGAAAACATTTATTATTCCTTTTTAGATATAATTTTTGATGTTGTGAAGATATCCCCCCACTTTTATGGAGCTTACATTTAATTGTCCTTTCTATCAAAGCTTTAAGTGGCCTGCTTGCATGGGGCTCTTTATAAAATTAGGAATCAAGAACACTGGTACATGGAACCGAATTGTATGCTTCATGTGTATGTGTGTTGTTTTATATATATATATATATATATACATACATACATACATATATATATATATATATATATATATATGTATATGTGTGTGTGTCTGTGTTTCATTCATATATATATATATATATATATATATATATATATATATATATATATATATATATATAGTCTATTTCAGACCACAATACCTAATTTTCAAAATACTGAAAACTTATTTGGCTGAGTCTCGTTATACTGAAAGCTTACAATGCTGAATTTCAAAATACTGAATTTTATGCCATTGACGTGCAGTGTGTTTCCTTTCATCTGTGACTTGCTTGTGATAAAAAAATTACTGTAACTTAAAGTGCTGACTGTCAGAATACCAATAGTCGAGTAGACAGTAGTGTTGTAGTGTTTCTAAATGTGGGTATGTCTCTTTACATTTATGGCGGATGTTTTGTGCACTCCCGACATACTGGCATTGTGTATAGTACTATAAGGTAAGTAAAAGTTATATGCCCTTTTCCTACTGTTGTGTGATCCTAAAGTTATATATATTTGGGGAGGAGTGTCGGGGGTGTAGCCCCCCCCCCCACCTAGTTTGGTTTTATATCATCTGGTTTCTGTTAAGAGGGTATGTAAGTAGCTGTTAAGTTTTGGAAAATAACT
Organism: Protopterus annectens; assembly: GCF_019279795.1. NCBI lineage: Eukaryota > Metazoa > Chordata > Ceratodontiformes > Protopteridae > Protopterus > Protopterus annectens. Next base: position 1,498,810,906 of record NC_056729.1, read on the forward strand.
TTGGTGTTGAAAGTGTGCATGCCTACAGCTTAAAATTCAGTATTTTGAAAATCAGCATTGTAAGCTTTCAGTATAATGAGACTCAGTCAAATAAGTTTTCAGTATTTTGAAAATTAGGTATTATGGTCTCCGTCCAATGAAATTCAGTATGTTGAGTTTTCAGTCATGTGAAGCAGATCCATATATATATGTGTGTATGTGTGTGTGTGTGTGTGTGTGTGTGTATGTGTGTGTGTGTGTGTGTGTGTGTGTGTGTGTGTGTGTGTGTGTGTGGATTTAATTTTTTTTTTGAAAGTGCCTTTGTTTAACAGAATGAATTGCAGGTGCTTATGTGCAAAAGTTCATTTTATTGAATGTTGGCATTGCCCAATGTCTTTTTTGCCAAAATAAGTAATAGGGCTTGTGTTAGGTGTGTATCTGAGTGTTCATGGGTTGAGGTTAAGGTAAGAGTTAGGTAAGAGATAGATCTGGTGTTTCTACAAGTGTTTGCAGGTCAGGGTTAGAGCAGGAATTAGGTGTGGAAATAGCTCTGGTGTTTATTGTTTGTTGGTTAGAGACAGAGTAAAGGTTAGGTAAGGTGTGTTAGTGAGTGTGTGCTTGTGTCAGAGTCTGTTTTGTTTAGAAGTAATGTAGAAAGTTTTTTTTAAGGTCACCTGTAAGGATACAGTTGGGGCAGGGGTAGGGTTAGGATTAGGAGTTACAGGGGTAGTTTTATCTGTTATTTAAATTTTATGTTAACTTCATGACCTTTTCTCACAGTAAGATCAGTTTCAAAAGTCAACGGGAGATTCACTTGCATAACAGTGGAATGATCACTATTTCTCTTTCAAGTGATAACCAGATACACAGTGATAATCATCATGTGCACAGTAGCCATTTACGGCTGCAGTCATGCCAGGTGGGGAGAAATCTATCAAAGGTGCAAGCTGAACAAGCTGGCTGCACTGCAATGGAACTGTTTTTTTTTCCCTGAGATACTGATAGAGGGCAGGAATTCAAAAAGTAAGCATGTTTGATTCACTGGTCTTATAGGTTCATAAAGAAGTACTAGGCTAGCTGCCCTTGTGGGACATTTTAAGCCTAGCCAATTTCCCTTTTAAAGTTGAGTATTAAAACTGAACTTGTGCTTGTGAGGTAAATATCAAACTATTTAGTATCCTTTAGGACATTTATACTAGAGCTTTCAGAGTCTTCTTCTCTTGGAGCATGTTCAAAATAACCATGATTGGGGCCTAAGGAGGATTATGACTTTGCACTAGAATATCTCTTAAATATAGTGCTTAAATATGCTGCTTCATCTTCAGAAGATATACTCCCCCTTACAAAAAGAGCCTACAGTATCGAGAGAGAGAGAGAGAAACTACTCAATGTGAGGAAATAATTATTGCCATTCATTCATTTTCTAAACTACTTCTCCTGGCAAGAGTTGTAGCAGTGGAAAGCATGGCAGACTATACTTCAGTCTTCCCATCAAGAAATCTCACCTCATCACATAACATTCTCCATTACCATCAGTTCAAAAAATAGATGCAAGAAAACCAGATAACAGTATTCCATGAAAAAAGGACAAAAGTCACTGATCATTGAAATCTCTGCACCCAATGATTATCACTTCTTATGTACAGAGAGACACACAGTCATAAAATACTGGGATTTGCAAGCATAAATGAGAAATGAGATCAACCTGGAAGAATGATACCCAGACAGTTCCAATAATAGTAGGAGCAAGACGTCTAATAAAAATTAGAATATATAATCAAACTTAAATATGCTACCAATGCAAGTAATCCCTGTAGGAAATATAGAATGAGGAACTTCTGGGCACATTGCAGGTGCTGAAAGAGCATTTTAGCAAACATTAAACACTGAAATAGTACTAATTTCATGAACTCTAATTGTATGCTGACTTAGGAAGGGGGCCCTTTCCTGACATGGTAATGGAAACCCAAAACATTTGGGTAAATTAAACTCAAGGGATTCAAGTGTGGTAATAGAGATACTCTTCCTAGAGGATCTTGGCTGTGCCCTGAGGCTTCCTCTTAGTGGGTCATTCCTGGTACATTATCTTTAGAACCTACTGGGGGCTTGCTTTCTAGATAATAAAGCCCCCCTCATCTAAGGCTTCTTGATATTCTACCTCAAGATGCTCTCAGAAAATCTACCTCATACTGTGTTAGAAAATGAACCCAACAACCCTGTAAAATAACCTAATTTCTGATACTTAGCTTATTTCATTCATACTCAGGGCTCATAACTATAACCTAGACTGACTGATAAACCAAAAGCTTCTTCCTGTAAGTTAGTTAACATTTCACCGCCATGGTTTATTAGGGCACCTACAGTACTGTTGATGTTACACTTATTTATTGATCAACCTCTGTCTTTAATAAGAACACCAAAATATTCAGGCTACTTCACTTGGTAAAAATGTTCACCAGTCACCTGCAGAAAAAAAAGTCCACACTTTTTTTAGGAAACAACAATGATTTCTGATTTGAACATGCTAATTTTTTTATTTCAGAAGCTCCAAGTCCAACAATGAAGTAATCCACTGCATCCTGGAGATCACAGTCACTTAAAGCCAAGAGGACAATTGCATATGCAAACAATAAATATCCAACGTTCTTGTCCCCAACCTAGACAATATTCCAGCATCTGATGTGTTTTGATACCCTTTACATGAAAAATCATAAACAAAGCAGGAGGTGAGATGCATTCTTAGTAGATTCTTATGCCAGTTTTGAACATATCTAACTAAAAGCTGATAAATCAGACACAATTCATGCTCCACAAATGTGTGAAGCAAATGACACCCAGAAGTGGCCCTGGGACTCCATACTGTTGCAACACCTTCCACAAGACACTCTGGATTATGCTGGCATGTACCTTCATCAGGACTACAAAACATATGCAGTTTGAACTCATGAACTTCCATGGCCCTGCAGTATCTGAATTAGGATAAGTAGATGATGAGCATTTCCATTACCAGCACAGAATTCCCATTGCTTCTCCTAAATCAGTTATCTGATGGAATCTTCTCCTCAGCACCTTGCATAAACTTTTTCAGGGAGGAAGAGGAGGGAGCATGATCCCTCTAAAATAATACTTTTCTCCTTTTTGGTAAGATGACTTTGAGGTTTACCAGTCCAGAGGTATTGCTCCCATCTTCTCTACACCACTGAATATGCATATTAACTACAACACTCCAATAATATCCAGTGCTTTCAGCATTTGCAGTTGGATTCATGCAACTCCTACAGCTTAATCATTATGAAAATGTTGAACAGCTCCACTGATCAGGAACAGAAATAATCTTATTCCTCCAGCTGTTTCTGACACTGTCTTAGGTTCATAGATAGTTACTAAGCAAGCAGTCCAGGAGGCCATTAAGGCACCTATCCCAAAATCCCAATTGTCCCAAAGCACTGCCTAGCTAATTGACTTGCTTAATGTCAAGGAGTAGGCAAATGAAGGCTGGGGGAATCAAACACTGGACCACAAGAAGTTAAAGATTCCCCTGCTAATACTGAATGGAAGAATGCTTTGTTTTCTTGATGACTTTTCCTTACTGATGGCATCCAACAACAGGACTTATTTATTTATTTCCAGTTTGGTTACCAGGGAAGTCCACTGGGTCAACATGACCCGTTTTCAGTGGAGGTCCGGGGAGAAAAGCTCCAAGAAAGCATTGTACAAGTTCAATTACAATAAAATGCAGGATTATACAAGATAACATTGTATTGAGAAACAGAAATAAGAATTTACAACAAGCATAGTTGGCAGAATCTGTTAAGAGAGAAGTTAAGGGTGATTCTGTTACTTTTGATGCAAGGGAACATGAGTGTTGAGAGTGACTGAGAGAGTGGTTGAGAGTGAGGACTTTGGATTAACAACATGTCAAGCAGTGATCATCATTTGGTCACAGCTATCTGTTATTGTCTCACTTATTGAAGTCTTGAACAGGTATCGTGCCACATGGCTCCATGGTGTGCAGAAACTTGTCAGCTAGTAGAAGTTGAACTCATCCTGCACAGGCACAACTGGTGCATCTTTCTAGACCATTCTCACCATATGCTTGTATTTTCCAGATATCTCCAGCTGCTGCCCTGGTCATCTAAGCCAATTCATTACCAAATGATGATCATTTAAGAGCTCTATTAACCTAAATGTTAAGAACAATCAATAACAGGTCTGATGACATGACTAGAAATTCAATCATTGGTTAGTGGCCAAAGGTGCTCTGATACCATGTACACTTATGAGCAGCCCCCTGTTGGAACATGGTGTTTATTGTGGACAATCTTATGTATAACAACTCACCATTCAGGTACAGAACAGGTAAGCTGTTCCCTCCAGTCATGGCAAAATAAGTATTTCAGTCATTCCCCTCATATGTATTGAAGTTTCACCATAGATTATAAGGTTAGTAGGTGGCACCTTTTTAAGCACTAGTCCTGTCATGTCAGAGAAGTCTAAATATGTTGATTAACTGTTTTGTGCATATGCACAAATGGCAGAGTATTCCCTCTGCATCTCTGAGTTACATTTTAGGGTGATAAGTAAGTACCAGGCAATCAGTCTACAGACCATTACAAACCTACTGAATAAACCAAACACAAAAGTTCCCTTCAGCCTTGAGAGGGGCAACACAAAACAGACAATGGAAAAATTTGTGTCTGCTAACTCAGCTATCTAGATTTGCCTTTGTTTGTTAACATGTCCACTGCTGTGCTTAAAATGTAGTGGAAGTTTGTTCTGTAGATGAGGGGATATGTTTATTTATTTATTTATTCACATTTGTTAACTGGGTAGTGTCTGACTGGGCAAGTAGCCCATTTTCAGCAGAGACCTGGGGAGAAAAGCTCCAGTACAGTAACACTTAGTTAAGAAAACAAGTAGTTATGAACAGATATTAACAAAAATGCAATTTAACAAAGTTATTCAAGAAATATATAGTCATGAAAACATGAGTATAATATAATACAGAGATACTGATAACTGGAATAATCAAAAATGTATTAGAAAATAAACAAATCAGTTAGAAAATGGGACATAAGTACGAGCTGCTTAAAGGGGCTGAAGAGAGGTACATGAAAAGACAGCAGTGAAGAAACAGGAGAAAAAATATCCAGGAGAAATACAGGGGCACAGCCAGTTGCTATTGAGATATTATTTTAGGCTTTTTTAAATGAAGAGATGTTGTGATTGTTTTGGATGTGCTGAGGAAGAGCATTCCCATCCTTAGCTATTTTATTGGGATAGAAGGAGTCACCATGATAGTTATGAGACTGGGTAACTTTTAGCATTAGTCTGTCGGAATGCCTAAGAGACCTGCAGTTAAAGTTAGGCTGGACCTGACTTGAAAGTGCAGGGCAGTTATTGGGGTTGTGTATGACTTTGTGGGCAAGGCTAAGTTGGTTTAGTGTTAACAGGTTAGGAAGTTTCAGACAGTTGAGTTGTTGAAGAATGGAGCAATGGTGAGTTTTATGCGGATGATCGGTGGCAGACTTAGCTATTTTATTATAGCAGGACTCTAGGTTACTAAGGTCAGCCTTATGTAGGTTGGTGAAAATATTTGAGCAGTAGAGGAGGGTAGATAGTAAGTGAGATCTAGCTGTGGCTAGCCTGGCTTGGTGTGTAAAGTATGGTTTGGCCCTATAGAGTGTGCAATGTTTGGTATGGACTTTTTTGATTGTTAGAGATATATGTTTATCAAATTCTAGTCTGTCATCTATTGTAACACCTAGGAGCTTGGTCTGATATGTGGGTTCAGTTTTTGTTCCATTGGAGGAGTAATTGGAGAGAGAGATAGTGAGCTTAGCATGGATGAATTGTTTGTGAAAATCACCACCTTAGTCTTGCTTGCCTTTAGGATGAGCTGATGGTTGGAGAGGTAATTTTTAATGTCCTGGAAAGATTTTTGCATTTTTATGTTGAAGTTCTTGGGGGGGGGGGGCTGATCAGATAAGAGAGGAATCATTTGCATATTGGATGATAGTGGCAAGTTGGGTGGCAGAATTTAGGTGGCTGGTAAATATGACAAAAAGGAGGGGACCATGTATGGATACTTGGGGTACACCAGTGGATACTAGTAGTAGTGGGGAGAGTTTGTTCTCCCATTTAGTTGCCTGTTGACAGTTTTACAGACAGCTGTGAAACCATGTTAGGAATGATGAATTGAGATTGTATGTAGCAAATTTGTTGAGTAGCAGTTGATGGGATATGGTGTCAAACGCTTTTGACATATCCAGGAAAATTGTTGGAACTAGTTGCCCTTCATTTTTGAGGTGATGAATAATATCAGTGAAGGCTATTAGTGCTGTGTTTGTACTATGTTTGGGTCTGAAGCCATGCTGAGAGCTGGATAGTAGGTTGTTAGTAGTGAGGTGATTCAGGGGTTGTTGGTGTATAATTTTCTCTAGGATTTTGGCTATGGGAGAAAGGATGGCAATGGGTCGGTAGTTTGGTATATCTTTAGAGGAGCCACCCCTGTGAAGGGGAATGATACATTTTTCAGAGATGAGGCACATACTGTTCAGAGATAGAGTGATTGATTAGGATGGAAATGGGGTAGGTGAACGATGGAGCAGCTACTTTTAGGAATTTGTTGAGTAGTTGGTCAACAGCAAGACAGCAGAGTTTTAGTTTACTTTGGAGTTTTTTTATGTAAGTAGTTTGAATGGGTTCATCAGGCCCATAATTGAGTACAATGCCCCTTTTGGGATGTACCTTACCAGACACCTGCAGCAACTGGAAAGACCCCAAAAGTATCTCACCAAGAGGATCAAAGGGCTCAAACAGATGCCATATGCTGCCCGGTTAAAGAATCTCCAGCTCTACTCAGTGGCATACCGCCTGTTCAGAGGCGATCTGTGCCTGACGTATAAAGCCATGTCCAAACCGGAATTAATGGACATGCTGCACCTCAGAAAATCCAAATCCTATCGAGCTACACGCTCAAGAGACTTGAACCTCAGCACTGAAATAAATAGGACATGCTGGAGGGACAGATTCATAACTCAGAGGCTCCCTTCACTCTGGAATAAAATCCCAGTCCAGGTTAGGCAGAGTCCCTCATTGACTCTCTTCAAGAGGAATCTTGATGAGTGGATGGGAGATCGTAGGTTTACCCCGGGTATCACTTCTGTGTCACTGTTAGACAGAGGCACAGTATACTAACCTCAAAAAAGGGCATAGCAAAATTAATTTAAAATGGGTGGTGAAAGCCAAACACATTCTGGCTAGGCTTATAAATGCCCTAGGGCAGATAGCCTAGTATGAACCTATGAACCTATAAAGGAGAAAGAGTTTGTGTTCTCAATGGTAGGGGAGGGGACTGTGAGTGGTAGGTTTTGCTTGCTGTCTAGGAGGGAGGTGACAGAACTGATAAAGTGAGAGCTGAACTGTGAGGCTAAAGGGTCATAGGAATTAGAAGTGGAGGGAGCAGGGGTGGAGGTTTTTCCAGGATAAGGAGGTTAATATTTTGCCAGAACGTTTGTGGGTTGTGCAGGAGCTTTTGTTGGCACGTTTGAAAGTAGTTCTTTTTTTTTTTTTTTTTAATCATTGTTGATTTTTTTCTTAGCTTGGTTTCTTAATTGCTGATATAAGGTGAAATCAGTTTTGTCTTTGGTGGTATGATATAGCGACCAGGCTGTGTCCCTTTGTTTAATTCAAAGTTTAGAGCCATTAGAAAGCCAAGGTAATTGTTTGGATTTGGAGTATATTTTCCTGATGGAGGCAAGATTATTTAAAATGTCAAAGAATTAGTTGTTGAAGTATTCCACTGCAACATCTAGTTGTAGTTTTTTTAAAGGAGACCAATCACAATGTTGAAGTAGTAGATTAAATGTATCAGGGAAGAAATTTTTCTTGCTACAGGTGTATTTGAAGAGTATGTAGGTTTGGCTTTGTATTCTTTTTCTTACTAGCTATGTAGGGGCATGGTCACTTAGAGTGACTGGTAGGCAGCCGGCTTGGTACCCCAAGCTTGGCTTGTTGGTTAATATCCAGTCAAGTAATTACTATTTTTTGGAATGTTTGTCAGTGCGAGTGGGACAAGTTATAATTTGGGTGAAATCGTATAGTTTAATAAAATTGGTAGGGCAGTTAGAGGAGCAGGAGAGACGGTCAAAGTTAAAGTCACCTAGGATGATAGTTTTTTTTTTTTTTTTTGAAGAAGGATGCAGCTAAAGAAAGGAGGGATTCTATGCTGAGAAGGTTGTTACCAGGGGGCAGGTAGGCTGCTATAATATTAATGGCTTTGTGAGGATTAACTTGCAGGCGTGTGATTAGAATTTCAGTGCTGGGGATGTCTGGTGAAGTACGATTTATTTTTTCCACATTAACAGAGTCTTTACACATAATTGCTACACCACCACCTCATTTGTTCAGTCTATCTTGTCTAATAATATTGTATCCATTTGATGTAATGTCTGAGTCTTTGATGTGGGGCTTTAACCAGGTTTCTGTTATGATAGCTATATCTGAAGAGTAGACAGCCAAGGTAGCATGGAATTCAGTAATTTTATGGACAAAGCTTCTGAGATTGAAATAAATAATAAATAAATGTTGAGCTATGAATCTATCATGCCAACGTGTCTTGTCTATCTGTCAATGATGGTTTAGGTGACCTTGTAATCAACTACTCAAACTCTAAATTTGTAGCACCAAGGCATGTCCCTGTGAATATACTCACATCCACCTCACATCTTTCCTAGAGACAGCACATATTAGAAGACTAACCATCCCCAGTGAAGAAATCTGGTTTCAGAACCAATCTAGTATGCAGAGGTAAGACCACCTATATCTAGATGGTACTTTTCAGCTTTCTGTGCATCTCTACCTCTTTCCCCAAAAATGAGGTAATATTCCACAGCAAAGTGGCACTTCTTGTTGTGAGGTTCTAGCCCACAGTAATCTGTACAATTTGTGCCTGCTACTTAAATTACATTATGTCTGAAGCCCACCATTTACCTTGCAGTGGGACTGAGCCCACATTGTGGCACCATGCAGTTTGTTCAGACTGAGCCTGATGTGGCAATTTGTCTTACTCAGCCACCAGACACTAGCCTACAAACACTACCCCTCTGGCCTTACTCCAGGGTGCTACTGGGTATCCATATTCTAGCTGATGCAAGTCCATTTTTAAAGGGCCACTATGAGGGTTATTTTGCAGATTATTTTATGGCTAGCTTTCTTTGATACCAATTTGATAAGACAATGTGAACAAAACAGCAAATCCAAAAGTGCACCAACACGCTGTGAAGTCTGAGGAAGCGTCGCAAGGACGTGAAAGCGCTTACTACTACTACCACTGTTTGTTCTAATAAAGAGTTCAACCAGAACAGTTCCATTGGATTATTCACAGCGTGTTGGTGCACTTTTGGATTTGCTGTTTTGTTCACATTGTGTTTTCTTATCCACAAGTGCTTTACTCGACAGGATTATTTAGTTATTTCACCAATTTGATAAGGATGACTTTTCAGAAGAACAAAGCTTTATTAACATAACACTACAAATTATGAGTATGGAAACTCCTTCCACAAAATAAGATCTTGATTTCAGGAAGGAAAACCTCCCACAAAGACTAAGCAAAGTTTTTGACTCCGTCTTGCACCCCCCCCCCTTCTCACCAAGAAACTGGCATTTTATGATTTGAAAAATACATAAATGGCAATTTGATTATTAACATATCACACTGAGACATTGTGGCTTGGTATGTATCATGTCTTGCTTTTGAATTAGTCTCTTTCCCTCTCGCCCTCTCATTAGGAAGCTTCCATTTCTCGATTTATAAATGTATGTGGAGCACCTATGTAATACTTATTAAGATATCACACTGGATCATGTTAACATAATCTGATTTTAGGTAGTGTCAGTTGTGATGTAGGATTAAGTTTATTTATTTATTACCCAACTAGACTTGATATTTATTTGTATTATTGTAACACAGATACAAGTCCACCCTTTTATCAGTTGTGACTCTTTCACTGTAAGCACTGTTTATTTACATTTAATTTCTATATTTATAGTCAATAGTTAAGGTTACCAATTTTGATTCAAACTTGAAAAGCTGGTTTCTTAGCTTCTATATTTTTTGTTGTTGTTAAAATTTGAGTCTTTGGAGCAAATTTTAATCTTCTTTTACAAGTGAAAACAAGTCAAGGAGCAAACCTGTGGTCCTCAACTCCAAATGGTCTGTATGCATGACAAAACTGTATTGCTCAGTACATAGAGCTATAGCAAAGGCATTTGCCAGCCTGGATGGCTTTCAGATATTGTTAGTATGGAAACTATGATAGATGATTACATAAATGGCATATGTACAATGAAAATATGAATACAAAAAAAAATAGCATAAAATACAAAATGTACATTAAGTTAACACAAGTCAAGGTTGGTAAAATAAAGAAGAAAACAAGCACTGAGAGTTTATTAAGTGATGAGAACCAAAGCAGTGAAGAGATAGTAACTAGAAAGAGGAGGGGAAAGTTTAGGTTATATGTCTAGATAGGTAGCAACCACATTTTGCAAGGCCTGATATGCTGATTTTAGCATAGTTCGGAATTTGGGAAAGGAAGAAATGTCTTTAAGTCCGAGAGGGAGGGATTCCCACAATTTAGAGCCAAGAACAGGAAAGGTATGGTTTTAGGTCTGCAGTTTGGATTGAGGGGTTTGCATCATGAGACCAGTGTGACTAAGATTTCTAAGGTTATAACAGGGGAGAGGTCTTATTAGCTTTGAAGTTACAGGAGGGAACTAGTTCTCATGTAAGAGCTTAAATATTTGTATACCTAGGAGAAGGCCTACTATCTGTTTCTCTGGAAGGCATTTAGTTTTTTCCAGAGTAATACAGTGGTGCTCTTTCATGGGGGAGTGAGTGACGAATCTACAGATGTAGACTGAAATGGCTTGCAAGGTGCTTAAGTTTTATCAGAGACTGCTGAAACATAAGGCAGGTTGTATTCAAGTTGTGGGAGAGGATACCTTTCCTGATTGCATAGTTGGCTGAGTAGGAGATAAATTATGATGGCTTATAAACTATCAAACCTTTCTAAGAACAGTTTGATAATTTACAAGCTGTCATTAAGTGATTACAATTGGTATGACTTATACTTGGCTTATAAAACTAAGTGCAGTCTATTGTGATTTAAAAGAATCTTACAGTTTGACAGACAGTCTGCAAGCTGTTTTGAGATTGCTTAAATGACAGTTTGTAATCTGTAAAAAATACATAAATAACTAAATCAGTCAATCAATAACCATTCAGCGCCCCGTACATTTTGATGATGGGGTAGGTGCTCCATTTTCTCCACCCATGTTACTTATTTTTTTTTATAGATTGTCATGTCTGCTGTGTCCAACTAGTAGTTTACTGAGCCTATCTCTGCTTTGTCCTTTACCTTAACAGCTTCAGCTCTGTTCGTCTTCCTATGTTTTTCCCAATCCAACAAAGGCAAGTACCTTTTGCACTGTTTGATGTGCATAGGCAACTAAGATTCTATGTTGACCATATCAAGTCTTTCAGGAAATTGAGACAGTTGTTTGTCTCCTTTTGAAAATCCAGGATGGCTCTCCTGTGTCTAAAATAACTTTCTCCAAGTGGTTGTTAGATTGTATTTTATTTGCATATTCTCTGAAAACAAGACTATCCTACACAATCCTTAAGGTTATTCAACCAGGGCTGTAGCTATGTCCACAGCTTTTCTTTCTAGAGTATCTGTTTGTGCTACTGCTACTTGAATGGGCCACCAAATTTTGTGTTGCATTATAAGCTGGGCATTCAATCCAGGTCCAGAGCTTCATTTGTTTCTACTGTGTTGTAGAATATCCTTCCTTAGTTCCTCCTGATGAATTGTTGTGGCTGGGGACTACTTCCCACAGGTTGAATCCAGAGATGGAGCAGACAACATTGGATACAAAAGTTATATACTCACCATAACAATAGCTCATTCAAATGCACCTGCTGTACAAAACATTTCTCCCCCGACACTTTCAATCTATTACTACAGCACTGCAACTGGTCACCTTTAAAAAGCCTAAATCTGGACCTTGTTGTAGAATTTTTCACTGACAAATTTCTTGACATACTAAATAGCCTGCTCCCCCCCCCCAGAAAAATATGCACCAAAACCAAAAAGTTGCCATGGCTGTCTAATGATACTAAGCTCCTTATTAAACAAAGAGACAGAACCAGAGCCATATACCAAGCTACCAAACACAAATATGACCTTACCTCCTATCAGCAACTAAGAAACCAAACAAAAAAAATAGATAATGACAAAAAGGTCTACTTCCAAATATCTCAGCAAAAATACCTGCACAACCCACAAAGGTTTTGTCAGTCTATTAACTACCTCCTAAGCCCTGGCAAAACCTCTACCTCCACCCCCTCCACATCCAACTCCACTGAACCTTTAGCATCTCAATTCAATACACATTTTATTAACTGTATCGCATCCCTCCTAGTCAACCATCAAAATCTACCACTCACTATCCCATCCCCCTCCTCTACAACTGCTGACTTTTTTCTTCAAACCAGTCCAAACTGCAAACATAAAAAAGCAGCTCACCAAACTGAAACCCTGCTGCCTACCTGCTGACCAACTACCAAATTAATTCTTAAAAATAGTAGCTCCATCTATCGCTTATCCCATCTCTATCTTAATAAATCGTTCTATCTCTGAGCAGTATGTACCTCACCTCTGGAAGGTCTCTCACATCATTCCCCTCCACAAGGGTGGCCCTCTACTGATATCTCCAACTTCCGACCCATTGCCATCCTCCCTTCCATAGCCAAAATACTTGAAAAATGCATTCACCAACAACTCCTAACTCACCTTTCCTCTGATAACCTACTGTCCCACACCCAGAATAGTTTTAGATCTAAACATAGTACCACTACAGCTTTAATATCTTTTACCAGTACTATTCATCACCTTAAGAGCAGCAGTCTATTAGTCTCAGCTATTTTCCTTGACATGGTCTCCCATCAACTCCTTCTTAACAAACTTGCCACACTCAGTCTCAGCTCATCAGCACTTACATGGTTTCTCAGCTACCTATCTCATCGCAAACAGGTCACCAAATGGGAGAACACACTGTCTCCTCTGTTGTTACTCTCCACTGGTGTACTCCAAGGGTCATACTCTGGCCCCTCCTTTTTATCATATTTACCAGTAATCTAAATACTGATACCCAACTGGCAACAACTGTACAATATGCAGATGATACAACTTTTAACTGCTCTGCACTCACCCTCCTCAAACTTCAACATAGGACTCAGAAAGCATTCCAGAAAATAGAGTCTTATCTGTCTAACCACCAAGTCATCCTAGACCCGAAGAAGACTAAGCTAACATACTTTTCAAGCAGACCTACCAAGCCCCACTCTCCTTCACTCTATATTCAATCTACAAATGGTACCAATATTGAGCCTACAAATCATACCAAACTCTTTGGTGTAACTGTAGATGACAGGCTGAAATTTGATTTTCATATTTCCCAAACAATCCAAAAAGTCCATGGCAAACTCTACTCTCTTTACAGGGCTAGAACCTTCCTAACACACCAAGCCAGACTAGCCACAGCTAGATCTCAACTTCTAACTACCCTTCTCTAGTGCTCTCACACTTTTACAAGCTTGTGCAAGGCAGACCTAACCAACCTAGATTCCTGCTATAATAAAATAGCAAAATTTGCCTGCAACCAGCCCCATAAAACTTATCATTGTACTGTTCTCCAACAACTAAACTGGCTAGAACTCCACAACCAGATAACACTAAACCAACTTACCTTCACCCACAAAATAATTCAAAACCCCAGTTACTGCCCTGCCCTTTCCTCCCTGGTCCAAACTCATGTCAATACCAGGTCTCTTAGGTCTTCAGACTACAGCTAAAAATAACTCAGTCAAACTACTAAGGTGACTCCCTCTTTTCAAACAAAATTGTCAAGGCCTGGAGTGACCTCCCCAAACACATATAAGTATGCCTCAACTATTCAACCTTTAAAGCACAAATAAAATAATATCTCAGAACCACCTAGATCTGCCCCTGTACTACTCCTAGTTAATCTCCCTCCCTCCTACTAACTCCCCACCCCTTCATCCCACTACCCAGCTCTCTTCCTTTCGACTCCTTAACAGAGTTCTTCTTTTCTCTTTCTCTTTAAACTTTGGACACAAGCACAGGTAGCCTGTTCAAGTACTGAAAAGGTCAGTTATCTCTGTATTCAGCAATGTGTACGTCTTTAAATATGGTTTTTCATGTCATGATCTTTCAACCTTTTCTATGTCTGCCATTGTTAGCATCAGCCCAAAATTGTTACAAACACTTTTAAATTTACTGTTTGTACTGTATTATTTATACTACTTACTGTAGTTTTTGAATAATTAACTATGGTCATTAATTTGTGGAGCTTTTCTCCATGGGTCTCTGCTGAAGACGGAATCCTAGCCCATTCGGACACTACTCGGTTAACAAATGTCAATAAATAAGCCAATAAATTTAGCACTGTAGCCAACATCTGGTAAAGACAAAAACATGTTTCATTATTTAACAAAAACTTAAAACTTTCCTTAATTCTCATTGGCTGCTAACCCTGACTAATCTATCACTATTACTAAATCCGTTTTAGCTCTTCTCTCACCACTGTGATAAATTTTCTGTGATTCTGTAATTGCAAATGAAAGCAAATAGTGAATAGTTTGAAAATGTTACCTACCACTAAATGTAAACATATTGCTCTAATTTTGTAAATAGTTTTATGAAATGTACTGTTCTATATGTACAAAAATTGTTTTTATGTTTGTTTTATTGTAACCTTAAAAATTCTTGTATGTATGTATGTATCTGTCTTGGAGCTTTTTTTCCCGGGCCTCTACTGAAAATGAACATATATCCTGTTGGACTAGCCCGGTCAACAAATGTAAAATAAATAAATAAATACATTTCTATTTGTACTAGCTTATGGATGAAAAAGACCATAGTGTTCCAATTCACCTTATAATATAATATAATATAATATAAATAAAAATCTTGGTCATTCCACTGGAGCCATATTTATAAACTCAGCTTTGAATTTCACAGCTGAATTATTTAAATCTGCACATCTGAAAGTGTACTGAGTGCTATTTTTATGCTTTCTCCTAAATTATATTGTATTTTCAGGTAGTTACAGTTGTCTTAGGTTAGGCAGCACAGCAGGTTTGTTTCTGTCATCCGCTTTCCATCTCCATGTCCACCCTTTTGGGTTTAATTGCCTCATTAAGCTATTCATTAACCATGGTAATTATCTGTTGCAGGTAACTGAAGTACCATCAAAATACATTTAGGTACTTCAGTAATTAGTCGGATTCATTTACTGCGGACACCCAGAGGTACTAGGCACTTTTTAAATGGTAAAATATGAATAAATAAATGAATCTTTTCTTCTGAGAACACGTCACAGCTGAAATGTGCAGTGTGCTGTTGCTTCATATAAAAACTGGTTTCCAGGAATAAGCACATTTCTGCCCCAAGGACAAATGATGTATGCAATGGAATGCAAGTCAATTTGACTAAATCAAGGTTAGAAGCAGCAGGAATGTGGTAGTTATTTTAACAGTAATTCCACTTTAACTGACAAGATGGATATATATGGAAGCTTATTATTTCAGACCCAGGGAGCAGCTGTAGATAAGCTAGGTCAGTCATTGTATTTAATGCAGTTCTCTGATGTAGCAGCCTCATTTAACTAAATGGAAACCTTGATAGCTGGTGCTGGTTATACAGAATACTTATGCATTAAAAGGCATCACAAAAAATGTAAAGATAGAGGTACAGTAATGACATGATGAGAATAGCATGACTCTATAAACATTTCTGTGCATCTCTTACAGGAATGGGAAGGAATATTAGATCTCTTTCAATTTAAAAAACAGTTTGTTCATATTTGTTTTCTGATATAGAAGGTTGTGGTGTTTATGCATGAACACTATTATAGACTTTTTTTTTGAGTTTAGAAAACTATGAACTTGCAATGTACTCTATGGAGAATGTGCACAGAAAAACAGAGCAGAAAATGTTGATAAAGTCGTAAATATACTTCTTAGAAAGATTTCATTATGGCATTTCTATATCCAGTTTGTTCTGTGCAAGTGTCTTAATGCAGCATTCTGAAAGATTATTTTCAGGTAAATTAGGTTTATATTCCCCATGTTTTATTGAGCTATACAGTAGTGGTTTACAGTGTGATGCTTTTAGTTCATGACCATCACACTGCTTATCCTACTGAAAACTCCAGGAAAAATGCAAGGGGCTTATTGCTTATTACACAATATAAAAAGGGCTAAGCGTAGCAGAATGTAACTAAACACTTCCGTAGTATGATTCACAAGTACACAATTATTAGACTGAAGGGCACGCACAAAAGTAGCAGCCTAACAGGAAAGTAACCCCTGTCCTACAGGACAGGATATAAATTTCATCATTAAAATTTTTTTACAGCAGGTTGGGGGGGGGGGGGTGCATTTAACATAATGTATGTGATGTACAGTGGTATGTCGATCAAACTAATAATCTATTCTGCTTAAGAATTGCACCTGAACTACCATGTTATGTGTTATTTAGAATTTAGAATGAGCAAAGGTAAATTGGGTTCCTATCACATCGTCGAACTTTTACAAGTTCGAACCCCATATGGTCGAGACCATAAGTTCGAACTTGTACAAGTTCGAGCCTTTAAATGGAAATCTCCATAAAGGGATGTTTCCATTCATTTCAATGTGATATGATCTTGGAGTTGCTATATTTAAGTAGAGGGGTGTGCATGGGGACTTGCCCCCTGCTTACAACAGTTTATTTTGTTTTTACTTTTTTTTTTTTTTTTTTTTTTATCACTAGTTGAAGTTTTGTAACTTCGAACGGAATGGTTCGAACAATCCATGTTTGAAGTTATAAAACTTCGACTATGTGATATAGACCCAGGTAAATATATATGAGGGAAAGACAGAACCTAGTATCAAGTATTGTTAAAATGGGCTCTTTTCTATCCATTCATTACCTCACTTAACAAGCATTAAATAGCTAAAAAAATAAATGCACGGAATAATTATAAAGTACTTAGTGAATCTGAAGACTGCAATGTTTTTGGACATCTACAAGTCATTGAGTTTACATTCCCTGAAGAGCAGAAACAGCCCAAATCACAATACTCACAAGCTCAAAGTGCCAATGACTGTTTTCGATAGAAAATGTCTGCCACTGCCATTTCCGTTTGCACCAGCAGTTATTCCTTTGTTGTATGAACATTTCTTCATGTTTGTGCCATTGTAGGGTTGTTTTTTTTTTAAGTCAGAGATGTGGTGGACCACTCCCTCCTATATGTAGGGTGCAGATGGGGGCTTACCCCCATTTCAAATAACAATAAAAGTTTGTGTTTTTGCCCTTGAGGCGTTTCAAGCATTTATGCTTGGCAGACTGGTTCATTGGTATATGTTTCATAGGGAAAACAAGCATTTCATAGGGTAGTGGAGGTTTTTTTTTTTTTAAAACGGCAGGCATTCCATTGCTGGTAAGTGGGACAAAAAAACTGAGCCCTATGTGAAGATAGGTGAAGGCTGCCAGCCTAGCTAGATAGAATTTGTAGATAATTCTGTCATGACCAGATAACATCCCATGCTGCATTCTACACGAATTACAGAACAAACTGACACCCCACCTAAGTACCATGTTCAGTCATAGCCTCAACTCAGGCTTTGTGCCTGCTGAATGGCGCACAGCAACAGTTATCCTACTCCACAAGGGGGAGCCACCACGGACCCCAGGAACTACCACCCCATTAGCCTGACAAGCCTGGTCTGCAAGGCCATGGAATGTATCATCATGGAACTTATAAACAAAGACATTGGTAATCTCCAAACTCTGGACCTCACCCAGTATGGGTTTGTAAAAGGCAGATCATGTCTCCTAAACCTGATAGACTTCTTTGAAGCAGTCACCAAAGCCGTAGACAAGGGTAAGTTGGTTCACACAGCCTATCAAGATCTTGCCAAGGCTTTCGACACCATCCCCCACTCTGGAATTATAGATAAACTCACTAAACTAGGTATAAATCCCTATGTCACAAGATGGGTTGCCAACTGGCTCACTGACAGAACCCACACTGTGAAAGTAGCAGACTCCAAATCCGACTTCAGACCAGTGACAAGTGAAGTACCACAGGGTTCAGTCCTGGGTCCTCTCCTGTTTGGTATCTACTTCTCTGAAGTACAGGCTAACACAGAAGGTCTTTGGCTAATGAAGTTCACAGATGACTGCAAACTAGGAGCCATAATTGAAACTCCTAACGATGTGGATATCCTACAAAAGGGCCTCAATGAGACAGATGCCTGGTGTCAAAGCCATGGCCTCAAGCTCAATGCCAAAAAGTGCATTGTCATCCCCTTTGGTAAAAACTCTGTACCCATGAACTACAACATAGGTGGTAGTATACTTAACACTGAAAGTGTGATAAGAGACCTTGGGACACAGGTGGACAGTAGTCTCTCCTTTGATAATCACATTGCCACAGTAGTCAGGAAATCCTTCTACGTGGCACACCTCATCACAAAAGGTTTCTCATCCAGAAAAAAGAGGTCATTGTTCCCCTCTACTCATCACTCATTAGACCCATTATAGAGTACAACACCCCTTTTGGTATGTACCTCACAAGACATCTACAACAGCTGGAAAGGCCACAGGTCTAAGTATAAGCCATTGGATTGTAGGGATAGAGAAGGTGACCTACAGCTTGCTAGGATATGGTATGGGACTGTGTCTCTGGTGACTTGCATGTAGAGAAATTCCAGGGTCTCATCCTGTTTAAACAGCCAAGAGTTATATGCTTGTTACTAATACAGATTGAGACTCCTCCTTGTCCCTGCCTGTACAGCTGATGATCTAAATGTGTGAAAGGGACTGAAGCCTTGCACTGCCTGAATACTTTCTACAGATTTAAACCATCTATTGGTAGTGACACCGACGTCTATATTCTCCAGAGTGATGAGAGCTTGTAGGGTGTGGAGTTTCTTGTTTAGGCTTCTAGCATCGAACAGTGACACTTTTACGGGGTTTTTCAGTTTTATTTGCAATGTCATTAGGTTTGCATTGCCTGAAAAAGCATCTAATGGGATCGATAAAGTTTTAGCCATTATTTGGAAGCCTTGGGGAGACAGGTGCAGACCAACCTTTGCAAAGCAACACGTTCTCCCATGCTGACAAATATTAAACCCACCTGGAAAGACGCCAGAAAATGAGCCACTTATTTAAGTTAATCATCGTATATTCATATTCTGGCAGCATCCTTGGTGAAGTTAGAATGTTGCTCAATGTAAAGGACATACCTGCCTGAGCCATATTCAGAGAGATCAATTATGTCTCTCTTCATATAGTCCAGGAAAGTATGTCTCGGGTCATTAACACCCACATGGACTATAATAGAATCATGCTGGTACCTGTGGTGTACTGAATTGAGTGTGTGTATAATTTGGCAGATCCTGACTCCAGATAAACAACTAGCCATTATCTTCTCATTGTTCAGTATGTTATACAATGGAATCCCAAATAATCGACAATGTTTAACACAATGTTCAAATACTGGTAATCCAAAATAAAATAAAAAATCCAAGAAACAGTAATAATGGCAGTTTAAGAAACTGTATTCACAACCAGAGACTAGTCAGTTAAGTGAACAGTTAAGTGAAATGCAAAACAATAAAACAAATCTCTTTTTTGGCGAGGATCTGCTGAGAACCTCCTCAGAGTGTTGCAAGGGTGCATATCAGATGGGTGCACTGGGAAAATGAATAGGAGACAATTTGTAGTCAAGGATGTTTACAGATATGCAATACTGGTCACAAGCATTACTTGTTTGCTGGGTGGGCACTTAGTATTATGGATGTATTGAAAACAATGGGTGGGAAAGTACCTTAATAGGTTATAGAATAGAGACAACACTTCCAAACTAAGAACCAGATACGAATCAGCCCAGAAGGAAAAACACGCTATTAAACAATAATACGACCTTTTATTGTGAACAAATAACACTCAATAACTTCATGACATAAGCAACGTTACCAAAAAAAAAAAAAACAAAAATGATAATACGTCCAGCATATAACTGATCTAGTGCTTTCATCCACCAAAGTATGGATTTCTTCAGGATCAATTAATCAATTAGCTAAACCAATTTATGTCTTTTTTGGCGCCAAACTTCACTCCAACAACAATTTAAATAATTCTGTGTAGTAAATAAATAATAAATGCATATTCCTTAATCAAACTATGAATATCTACTGAATAATTAATTTTTACATGCTGAGGTACACTTTATAATTCTTTCTAACCATAACTTCCTTTACGTGAAATATTCAATTTTAACAACACTGGGGATATACATAAATATACATAATGCAGATCATATAGTACAATACATCAATGCCTAGCCACTTATTTTAAAATCATAAAATATCTTCATGTGAAAAAACTTTATAAAAACCCTTTATAAAATCAATACAGTAAAATATATGTATGTTTGTTGTAAAAATGTATTATAAAAATATATTATATTATGAAAATATGTAATACCTACTATACCATAGTAATGTATAAAATTAATATAAAACTTGACTGAACACACTTCATAAATTCGACTCAATA
The DNA here is from genome assembly GCF_019279795.1 of Protopterus annectens. Classification (NCBI taxonomy): domain Eukaryota; kingdom Metazoa; phylum Chordata; order Ceratodontiformes; family Protopteridae; genus Protopterus; species Protopterus annectens. Next base: position 1,498,831,584 of record NC_056729.1, read on the forward strand.
ATTCATATATGATTTTTTTTAAAAAGAATGCATGAACAATTAAATATATAAATATATAAATAAATAAGTAAGTGAATGATGATGTAAATTAATGTGTAAAAAGTACAAAATCCAAGGGGGAATGCTGTACCTGTATGAATATATATAATTCATATAATTTTCCTTCTCCATAAATAATTTTACCATCCTATGTATGTCTTCTTCAATACTAAAATGTACCATCCTAACCAGGTAAACTATATAAACTATAATTAAGTACTCCACTAAGCCTTATTAATTATTGCATCATTTGCAGTATGGGTTTTATACTTATATATTCGTTTAATCCTGGTGAGGTGGACGCATCAGTCAATATTTGCCATTTTACCTCTCTTTCAGACAATAATGCCTTCAGGTTGCCTCCCCTAATGTTTGTTTGCACTTTTTCAATAATGGCAAATCTAAAACTGTGGCTGCAATCAGTAGCTTCTATGTGCCTGAACAAAGCATTTTACAGTCTTTTTTCTTGATTGCATATAAATGCTCATAAATCCTTCTCTTGAATGTTCGTTCAGTCTTACCTATGTAGAAACATCTGCATGTCTGGCATATAGCCATATATATATAATATACTTGGTGTTGCAATTCCCTCTTCTAAATGTTATTCTAGTCCTATTGATGTTCTCTAGGGTAAGACTCTCCTCCTCAAATATACACTGACAATATCTACAGCAACCACACTTTTTGGTGCCAATAACTTTAATTCTACTACCTTCATTTCCGTTGTTTCTTTCAAATATATGCTTCAAGTTGGTTCCCATCTTGTACATAAAAATATATGCATCTCTCACTAAATCCTTCACAGTCTCATCTACTGTTAGCATATTCCAATATCTTCTCAATATCTGTTTGATTAGGGTAACCTGAGGACTATATTCCAATATGCAAGCTCTTTTAAAGTCCATTTCACTTTCCTCAGTATTAATTCTATTAGTAACATATTTGCCTAGTACTGGATAAAACCCATACTGCAAATGATACAATAATTAGTAAGGCTTAGTGGAGTACTTTATTACAGTTTATATAGTTTACCTGGTTAGGATGGTGCATTTTAGTATTCAAGAAGACATACATAGGATGGTAAAATTATTTACGGAGAAGGAAAATTATATGAATTATATATATTTATACAGGTACAGCATTCCCCCTTGGATTTTGTACTTTTTACACATTAATTTACATCATCATTCACTTACTTATTTATTTATATATTTATATATTTAATTGTTCATGCATTCTTTTTAAAAAAATTCATATATGAATTATTGAGTCGAATTTATGAAGTGTGTTCAGTCAAGTTTTATATTAATTTTATACATTCCTATGATATAGTAGGTATTACATATTTTCATAATATAATATATTTTTATAATACATTTTTACAACAAACATACATATATTTTACTGTATTGATTTTATAAAGGGTTTTTATAAAGTTTTTTTCACATGAGGATATTTTATGGTTTTAAAATAAGTGGCTAGGCATTGATGTATTGTACTATATGATCTGCATTATGTATATTTATGTATATCCCCAGTGTTCTTAAAATTGAATATTTCACGTAAAGGAAGTTATGGTTGGAAATAATTATAAAGTGTACCTCAGCATGTAAAAAATAATTATTCAGTAGATATTCATAGTTTGATTAAGGAATATGCATTTATTATTTATTTACTACACAGAATTATTTAAATTGATGTTGGAGTGAAGTTTGATGCAAAAAAAGACATAAATTGGTTTAGCTAATTGATTAATTGATCCTGAAGAAATCCACACTTTGGTGGATGAAAGTGCTAGATCAGTTATATGCTGGACGTATTATAATTTTTTTTTTTTGGTAACGTTGCTTATGTCATGAAGTTATTGAGTGTTATTTGTTCACAATAAAAGGTCATATTATTGTGTAATAGTGTGTTTTTCCTTCTGGGCTGATTCGTATCTGGTTCTAGATTATAGAATAGACTATAGCAATGAAATAAGGAAGGACAGGACTTTTGAAGTCAGATTGCCATAATGAGTGGAAAACAGATATATATCCTGTTAAAACCACAGCAAGACAAGGGTGGGAGAGTTGGGTAAAATTCAAGCTAGAGCTCTAGTCCTTTGGTTAGAATTTCAGAACCTTTTAGCTAACTGTCACAGTGGGGCTGCAGCAGACTCAAAGAACAGGTGAAAAAACAGTAGCAAAGTAAACAGAAAGGCACTGGAATGTAACTTTAAGCAGGTATATACTGCTATAAAAAGTATGTAAGCAGAGATCCCAGAGCAGAATTCACAATACAACCACTACTGCAGTCCCACCACTGACTAAAGTACCAGACTATGCAGAAATTTACCAGTAATGCTGTTTATGGAAAAATGTTGTAATAAATGACTAAATAAGGCTCATATTTGGCAGTAGTTCACAGTTTTAACAAAAATGTGAATGAAGCTACAAGTTGGGGGCCCCTGACTGGTTCAAAATACAAAAAGCTACCTTTTACGCGTAATTCTACTTATGGAAATATAAGTGAAGCATAATATATAAACAATGCTAAAATTTTGCAGTAATACACAATCTTTCCACTATAAATGAAGCTACAAGTCTGCACTGCACTGTTATAACTTGATATTACTTGTGAACCTCTGCTATCTCTGTAAAAAAAAAAAAAAAAAAAAAAAAATCTTGCTTTTTTCCCCACTTTTCTGAGAGTTAAAAAAGTTCAGTTACAGGCTTGCTGTTCCTGAACTGTTTGAAAGTTTCTGTGAGGCCATTTTTGCTTGGGCTGAAGGAGGGTCTCTGTGTTCATCAGTGGCAGTGACTAACATTGAGCAGCTTCCCTGCCCCCCGTAGAGGTGGTTACTGACTTGAAACTGTAGTTTTATTGGCCACTAGGGGTCATTTCCATAACTCCTTCATCTTCCTCTCTTAAAATCTAGTTGCCTCGTGGTTTGAGCGTCTTTTCAGGCTTGTTGGCTGTTGGTGAAGCACCCTCCAAGAGGAAAAAACGCTGAGAGAAGGGAGCCACTTTTGAGATTTTAAGTATTTTTTCTCTGTTTATTTGCTAAGTTTTTCTGCATAGCTGCCTAGCTTGAGCATTTTCTGGCTTGTTAAACTTGATTTCTGTATTAGTAGCTGTATTTAGAGCACAACCAAAAGCTGTTTGCTGAATTTCCTGTTTGCACTTAATTTTAAATCGAATTTATCTTAAAACTTGCATATTTTCTGTCCTTGACCTAGCACTCTTGTGTGGGGTCATTTACTGCACTGTTATAACTTGATATTACTTGTGAACCTCTGCTATCTCTGTAAAAACAAAAACAAAAAAAAAATCTTGCTTTTTTCCCACTTTTCTGAGAGTTAAAAAAGTTCAGTTACAGGCTTGCTGTTCCTGAACTGTTTGAAAGTTTCTGTGAGGCCATTTTTGCTTGGGCTGAAGGAGGGTTTCTGTGTTCATCAGTGGCAGTGACTAACATTGAGCAGCTTCCCTGCCCCCCGTAGAGGTGGTTACTGACTTGAAACTGTAGTTTTATTGGCCACTAGGGGTCATTTCCATAACTCCTTCATTTGTCCTCAGAGGAGTGGTTTAAGGCAGTAACTTGTAGTTTATTGGCCATTTTGGGTCATTTCCTGTCTTTTCCAGCCCCCTGCTATAAAGCACGCTTTAGCGCGCATTAGCACGATTTAGCCCGATTTAGCGCGGAGTTGCTACCGTTGCACACTAGGGCAGCGCCGGTTAAGCAGGTTTAAACTATTCGGGCTACCTAAAGTCCACTCTTCAAATTTTCCCTTAAAACTACCTTCCTCGAACTATACTACTGATCTAATCAGCGTATCCTATAATTAAAAAGATCATCTCTACTTGACTCCAAGTAGACTATTCTCTATCTGTTAAACGTAGCACTTGCTCCTACAGTACTTATTACCTTGATACGGCACTCTTGTCATAGATAGTACCCCAAAAAAGGCAACCCCCCATTTCTCGGTCACCCACGTCCCGCGGAATCTTTTTAAAGTTTTTTGTCTATTCCTTCTAGCATGTCGAGGGATCAGTTGCTAGTGTCCTCTCCTGCTCAGCTGGTGAACCTGGGAATATTGAGGCAATGTTACAATTGCCTCATGTACACTGAACAACCCTCTCCTCCTCCCACAAAACACAAATACATGTGAGAGATGCAACTATACGGCCAAACTGGAGGCTGAGCTCTCTCAACATAGGACTGGCAAGACCAGTCAGGAGGAGAAGGTTACCACACACACTATAGACCCAGTCTCACATAGTACCATTACAACCTCAAATCATACACATAAACACACAAAGACATACTCAGAGGCTCTGATCAAAAATCTACCAAAACAGCAGAGGCCACCAAAGCAGACACCCAAACAACCACCACCTCAGAACACAACACCTGCAACACATAGACCTCACAGTCAGAGTGTCAAACAGTCACAGCCCTTAAGGCCAAACACAATGCCAGACACACTAGTCATTGGTGACTCCATAGTCAGACACACTGGCGTCCCGCTCACCAGACTGAGTAAGGAGAAGGTCACAGTAAGCTGCCTGTCGGACGCTAGAATCCGCCACATAACGCAAGCACTCAGGTCTCTCAACAGCAGGTACAAATATGACTCAGTCATTGTCCACGCTGGTGTAAATGACCTGAGATGTACCTCCTTGGACTACATGAAAAGAGACATTGAGGAGCTCTCTGATTATGTAGCCCAGGCAGGTATGACCCTGACCTTGAGCAGTATCCTACCTTCACCAAGAATGATGCCACAATACAGAGATAAGATGATCAGCTTTAACAATTGGCTTAAACACTGGTGTCATTCAAAGGGGATCCAGTGTCTGTCTGCCTGGGATGACATGCTGGACAAGCCACGCTGCTGCAAGGGGCGGCTTGCACCTGTCACCCCTGGGATTCCGGATATTGGCAAAGGCTCTTGCCACCCCCATATTGCCTTTTTTAGGCAAGGCTCAAATTCTAAACCTACCACCCTAGAACACAAAAAAGGAAAAAAACTAGGGGTAATGCTGCTCAATGCCAGAAGTCTAAATCTCAAAATGCACGCACTCGAGGCCCTTCTCAGTATGGAGAACATCGATGTCTGTGCTGTGACAGAAACCTGATTCAAGGCTCCTGAGAGCACCCCAGCGCTATCAGGTTTTACCTCATATCATGCGTTCCGGCCCCAAAATCCGGACAATACCAAGAAAGGAGGGGGTATCCATATTCATCAAGGACACCCACACCTCAAGACTGGTGGCAACGCACGATGCATTGGAGACCATCCAGGTGCAATTAACCATAGGCAAGACTGCTCTGCAAATTGTAGCATGTTACAGGCCACCCTCACAAACTCAGGAACCTCACATGGCCTTCCTGAAAACACTAGAGGGGATAAATGTATCACCAAACACCATCATACTAGGTGACTTCAATTACCCTAATATAGACTGGGAACACTACTCAAGCCCCAACACCCTAGCCCAAAAGTTCCTGGAATTCATAAACTCAAATGCCATGGAACAACTAGTCACCATCCCCACAAGTGGAGATAACATACTTGATCTCATCATCACGAACATGGGAGCACAATGTTCAACACCGGAGGTGTACCCCTCACTGGTGAGATCAGACCACAAACTAATCTCGCTGGAGGTCCTCATCCCACCCCCACCTGAAATAAAAAAGACCACAGTAAAGAACTTCTCAAAAGCCGACTTCACACTTCTAAAGACTAGTGTGGTCTCCTTTAAGGCCCCCGTGCCGGCGGAAAACAGTACTCAAGCCGCGGTGCCTTCTACCAGCACCTGCAGGACTGCATGGATAAGGCAATCCCAAGCAAAACAAAGACTCTTTGTACCAAAGGCAAGCGTCCAGTCTGGTGGACCCCAGCCATAAACAAACTCTACAACAAAAGGAGGAAGCTACTACAAGATAGAGCAAAATCCTTAAAAGGTAAGACACCCTTGATCACTATAAGTAAAAAACTAAGAGCTCTCATAAAATCATCCAAAGCAAATTTCGAGAGAAAAAAATAGCTAAAGACTCAAAAGACAATCATAAGGCCTTCTTTAGCTATGTTAGAAACCTGGGAGGAAACTCCCAGATATGCTCAGAGCTAGTTCAAAATGATGTGAAGATTACTGATCCTACAGACATTGCCAACATACTGGCTGACAGGTTCAGTGCAAACTTCTCCTCCTCCCCAAAGGAGAGATATCTATACCAAGCGATTGCAGCCCCCAAACATCTCCAGCGCCCAAGTGAGAACTGCTCTCTCCAAAGCAAAAAACACAGCATCCATGGGACCTGATGGTGTCCCCAGCTGTGTGCTCCATGAACTCAATGAGGAATTAAACCCACAGCTAGGACAGCTGTTTAATCAAAGTCTTACCTCTGGATACGCACCCAGGGGTGGCGCACTGCAACTGTGGTACCACTTCACAAAGGCGGTGCCTCCACCGACCCTGGAAATTACCGGCCCATTAGCTTGACAAGCCTTATCTGCAAAGCCATGGAGAGGATCATAATGGACCTCATAAATAAAGACATAGGAATTTGCAGACTTTGGATCCAACCCAGTTTGGCTTTGTCAAAGGCAGATCATGCCTTTTAAACTTGGTTGACTTTTGAAACAGTCACCAAAGCCATTGATGAGGAAAGGCAGTCCATACAGCCTACCTCAATCTGGCTAAGGCCTTGATAGAATACCCCACTCGGGTATCATTGAAAAACTCATCAGCTTAAATGTCAACCCATACATCACAAGATGGGTTGCAAACTGGCTGAGTGACAGAACCCACAGGGTCAGAGTTGCTGGCGCCATGTCAGACTCAAAGCCTGTCACAAGTGGTGTCCCACAGGGCTCAGTCCTGGGCCCACTCTTGTTTGGCATCTACTTTTCCGAAGTACAAGCAAACACAGGAGGGTTATGGCTGACAAAGTTTGCAGATGACTGCAAACTGGGCGCCATAGTAGAAAACACATCTGACACAGATATCCTTCAGAAGGGTCTCACAGAAATGGATAACTGGTGCCAGAGCCACGGCCTAAAGTTAAATGCCAAAAATGCATAGTCATACCCTTCGGGAAAAACAAGGTTACCCCTAGCTACCAAATAGGTGGCAATCCACTGAGCACAGAAGAAGTTATCAGGGACCTGGGGACCCAGGTTGATAGTAGTCTGTCATTCGACACCCATGTAGCTAAAGTAGTTAGGAAGACCTTCTACATTGCCCACCTTATCATGAAGGGATTCTCATCTAGATCAAGGGAGGTCATAGTCTCCCTTTACTCATCACTCATCAGACCAATGATTGAGTACAATGCCCCATTCGGAATGTATCTGACCCGACACTTGCAGCAGCTGGAGAGGCCACAAAAGTTCCTCACCAAAAGGATAAAGGGTCTCAAACATCTGTCCTATGCTGCCCGACTGAAAGAACTCCAGCTCTATTCAGTCGCTTACCGCTTGCTCAGAGGTGACCTTTGCCTAACATACAAGGTCATGTCAAACCCAGATTTGATGAATATGCTTCACCTCAAAAAATCTAGATCCATCAGAGCCACAAGGCGGAGACTTAAACCTCGACACGGCTATTAATAGGACGTGCTGGAGGGATAGATTCATCACCCAAAGACTCCCTATGCTGTGGAACAAAATCCCGGTACATGTGAGGCAGAGCACCTCGCTGGCCTTGTTCAAGAGAAATCTTGACCAATGGATGGGAGATCGCAGATATACCCCAGGGATTACCTCAGTGTCACTGCTCGACAGAGGCACAGCAAAATAATGGGTATAGTTCCCCATACTAAAGGGGTGGCGTAAGCCACAAAACGATGGGCTAGGCTTGTAAATGCCCTCGGGCAGATAGCCTAGTATGAACCTATGAACCTATGAACCTATAAGGTTCCAGAGGAAACTAAAAAAATGCAAACAGCTAAAACATGGACAAAAAGCAAAGATGTACAAAAAGGTATTACCACACATTCTGTGATCAACATAGAGCCTACTCAGTTTACTTGAGTTGAACCCATGTGTGTGTGTTTGTGTGTGTGTCATTTTATGATCATTGGTTGAAATCCAAAAGCAGTGCAAAACAGCTGATTGATGTTTCCATTAAAAAAATTGAAAATGCAAATTATTGAAAAAGGAAAGAGGCTCCTTTTGCAGTCCATGAACTAATACCCTAACACTAATTTCAGACCCACTTTATTTGAATAGAGGTAGTGCTACAGATATTTTTTTTCTAAGGTGAGGTGTAGGGCAGGGGTTAGAGTTAGGGTTAGCACTCATCAGTAAATAGATTTGAGGGAGACAGGAAAAAGGCAGTAGTATGTATGTATGTATGTATGTATATCCAGTCAAGAGATGGGTGGATAGTAAGACAGTACACTTGTGCCAGTTGGTCACAAATTACAAAGAAATTAGGAGTGTAGATCTGAGTATAGGAAAGTGCAAACAACTGACACAGTACCAGTAGCAATTTAAAATATTAAAACGGGGATTGATAATGATATTAGTCTTGACACATTGATTGTACCCTCTCCTTCAAAACATGCATTAAACTAATAATAAACAAATTTCTATGGCAGCTTAAAAATACCTGTTAAGTTGCAAACATTCACAACTTTGGCACTCATAAATTGTAATAAAAAATATGCTGATCCTTGAACCACATCTTTCTCTTCTCTTGATCACCCTCTTTGACTCTTAATATACCTTGTAGTCATTTTATTCCTTTATTTCATTTGATTAAATTTAAAATGTTTTTATTATGTGTGACAAAAGGATCCACTGTGCAGATTTTCAATACTGATGAGAGCAAGTCCAGACAGCACTGCAGTTACAGTATGTGTGAAAATAGAGTTAAGACGTGGTTAGAATTAGTTGTGGCACAGAAGTTGCAATCAGTCATGAATTAACTAGTGCATTCATTGGGTGATTTGTATATCGAATGAGAGGCAGCGTATAAATCAACTTCCCTATGTATAATTGACAGCCAGTTTATCATGCTCTAACTGCACAGAGCCAGCTGGTTCAAGGGTTTTTTTTTTTTCATCATTAGGTCATATCTGACTAGCAGGCACTGCAAGATTGCTAGTTCTGCAAGAACCTAGTGCTCTGTGTTGGGATTTTTTCCTTTTCATGCTATTATGCGGCTGAGGAATTAGTACATATAGGTTAGGGGGCTATGGGAGTGAACTTGTATCCTACTCTGGGGTATAGAATGTCTTGGCCCCCTGCAAATGGTGATTCAATCTTTGTAGTTACCCTGGCAATAAGCTCTTGATTAGTTGTAATTAAGCAATTAAGGTTTGAGTGATTGTTCATTGATCTTTTATAGCAGTAAGCATTGTTCCTATTTCTGGATATAGAAGGTTGAGCTCTTTCTTCAGAAATTGGGTAACAAAATTCTGAATTTGAAACTAAAGGATAACAACTTTTCCTGCAAAGTTGTGAAACCACTTCAACTATATGGGAAAATACCCATCCATAAAGCTAAACTATTACAGTAATAAACTATCTTAAAGAAAGTAGGTGGTGTTTGAAGTCGCTAAAGTAAGTAGGAAATATTAATTTTCAAACCATTTGTAATTACAAACAATAGAATATCACTTTAAGATTAGTAAATAGTTTACTCTTTTTGTATGTCAAAAGTGTAAGCTCTTGTAGATATCAAAATGTTTAAGTTGTTGCCAACTAATTTGATCATAGTGCCATTTAAGGTTTCCCTACATATAGGTTCCTAGATGAATACTAGGCTAACTGCCCTGAAGGGCCATTTTAAGCCTAGCCAACAACCCAAGGTTAGAATTAAACCCTGTACTGTGTGCCTATGAGGCAAAGATTTTAACCGTTATGCCAAACTTCCAGCCCTGGTTGAGTTACAGTAGTACATGTTTCTCTTTCCCTAATATTTTGTATTAAAAATCATAACTCAAAAAACATTTAAAAAACACACAAAATTTACCCCTTTATAGGGAGATTCCACCCACCATGCCTTAACTTATATATATCAATTTCATGTCACAATCCATTACATAAAATTGAATAAAACACCAAATGTACACTGCTGGGTTGCACAATGCAACTAATTGTAGTAAGGCAGTAATATCAGTAAATCAAAATGCAAATGCCTTCAACTAAATGATATAATATACACTATCACACACTTTCCCAAACCTCTTTCAGTAAATTAGTCACCCATTTTAATTCCACCTTACTGTACCTCTTTGATCCCTCTACAATACCATATTCTCTTCTTACCACCCTTCTTCCACACATCCATGCCTTTCCTACTTTTTCTTCCATGCTTTCTGTGTATCAAGTCACCTCCTTTACCTTCCCCCCTTTTTGACATACATATATCTACTGTAAATCTGTAAATACATTATACAAATCTACCTCAAATTAATGTAATCTTTACTTAAATGATATGTAATTTAACTTTTTGTTGTTTAATTTTATGCTCACGTCACTGCATTAACTAGTATACTTTGTTTTTTTCTGTCTGGAATGAGACAGAAATTGGTCCTTGGGATCAAAGCTCAACCCTGGTAAAAAAATTAAATAAATAAATAAAATCATACTATGATATTCAGATTTCGATTGTATATGCCCCAACAAAATGCTAACTGGCTTGATAAATTATTTATAATTTGGCTGAGTATATAATTTTGAATTTAAGCGAGACCATTAAAATATTACTGCATTTAGTCATGTACCTGACTGTTTTTAATCTGACTGGGGAAAGTCTAACATTAGAGTTTACTGACAACATTCTCTATTCTACTTTTTTTTGGCAAGGCATGATGTAGTAGCTTTTTATTATAGCTGTCAATAAATTTTTCTTCCCTGCAATGATGCCTCTTGAGACCACCAGAGTTACCATGAAGATGCCTCTGTAGACTTTCAAAAGATGAAGCACCATGCACGGGTGAGAATGTTTCCATTAAAGTCTGTGGAAATGTGCTAATACTGTCCCTGTGGTGACATCATCAGAGGATACAGTACATTTATCTGGGCTATGGCTTATTAAAAATTTAGGAAGCATTTTATGTAAAAAAAGACCTAATTGTAAAAAGAATGCTTGGAGAGAATGCAATGTTGCATTTAAGCCATAGTATATCACAATGCTTTGATGAACTCCTAGAGCACACTTTAAAAGAAGTTTTGTATAACATGAAGATGTGCACTGTAGCTATCTGGCCGTATCTAGGAAATCTCTGCTGTTTCTAAAGTAGAGAAACTGAATTGCAAATAGCTGGGTTAGAGCTGTTGGGCCTAGGCAGGATCTGAGGGAGTAATGCACCCTTTAATTTATGTAGATGGAATCTATTTTAGAGGGTTGTTGAGCTAGGCAAGAGCTTAGGGAGTGGTGCATCATTTAGTCTACATGGAAACTTGTAAAAATAGTACGACTCTCTAAAACAAGTTTTTTTGCAAAAATGTAATTGGAAATTGTACTTTTTCATCTTTATTGAGGCTAAAGTGGATGACTGCTTCTTTCTGATGACCTTTCTATATCTTTAGTTTTATCTTTTAAGATCCTAATTTTAAACTAAAGTCCATTTTGTTCATCTTCTGATTTGAAGACTTATTCGCCCACATTGGATACTTTGTAATTTATATCTGAAACCTCTTTCCTGAGATACGTTACTTCATGTATTTTATTATACATCACAGAGTCTAAAGCAGACAGCATTTGTTTTTATTTTAGCCTCAATGAAACGGTCTTTAAGGGATATAAGTGACCTGACATTTTGTTTTTGTTTTCATCACCCCTGGCACATGCTGTTTAGCATGCCTAACTTTCATGGTTGCTCTTCTTGATCGCAGTCAATGAAGCAATCTTCCCAAGAGTAGGTAGTGGGATCTACCACAGTAAAGCCTGGCACCATTAGTTGAAGACACTTTGGTCCCCATAACAAAGCACTCAGCCGAATTATATATACATCATTCATTATCACCAGAGATGAGGGTAGCTGAAATCGAAAAAGCAAAACATTTTACACAAAGTTAAACAATTTATGTGCTTAAGCTATTTTGCCATCTTTGATATTAGATAAAGAGGGATGATACAGAGCTTCACAGATAAGCTGTCTTTGCCTTATATACCATATTGCAAGATGCAGTGTTATTATGTCTAGATCAGTATATTAATTTCAGGTTTTCCACACTGCTCTGTGAAGCTATGTCTCTATATTTTTTCTTGTACTCTCCACATTAACAAGCTTCACTAACTGTTCACTGTTATTATCCTGATCTCAGTCTGTGAGCATAGGTTTTACTGCACTATTTAACCTACTTGATCCCCAAAACCATTGTTCAATACACTTTTCTAAAATCTGACCGTAAGTCCTACTTAATTTGTTGTGTGTTTAAGTTCTTCTGAGTTGTCTTTTGTTTTGCTTTATACTCTATATAATGTACTACAATTAATTTTTGTTCTAGGTATTGCTTTGATGCTTTGTGAAAAATGCATGCCCTTCTGTGGATAACTGCAACTTATTGCTATGAATTTTAAGCACATGTACTGCTGTCTTATATCTTCCAAAGTATTTATGTCTCTGTGTAGATCACAGCATGTGTATGTACCTTTAAGAAGCATTTTCAGATGTAGCACCTGCATATAAATACTGAGCATGTGTAGGCAGCAGTGCCATTTTGAGAGAACAGCCAGAGTGTTAACATATATGAGTGCGGTAGTCTGTTTAAAAGGTTAAGTTACAAAGCCTCATTTCTGATATGTTTGTGTGTAATAAAGCTGCGTGAACAGAACCCACTAATGTTCGTCTGTTTTATCCTGACCAGAGGAGTGACACTCTGCAACTGCGTTTTCTTTCCAGCAGGCCTTAAATGTAAATGTCCGTCTGACCAGTGGGCTATTCCTTATAAGCAATCTGTAAATAATAGTCCCCCAAGTAAGTTGCTTGATATGAAACAGGTGTGAGTGTTGAGGTGCTATAAAACAATCAATGTTTCTAAACTGAAAACCAAATAAAATAATTTCAAGAAGATTTATAAATTGCTGTCTACAGGGAAAAGTGCTTCCACATGGTAATGTTTATTTATATTTATTTAAGTTTGTTAACTGGGTAGGTGAAATGGTCAGTTGACCCTTTTTCAGTCATGACCTGAGCCAACAGACAGAGACACATAGATAAATGTTAAGCTGTGGTACATGGTATAACAGGGTTTGATCTGAGGCAAGTAAACTTTTTTAGTTAAATATAGAATGCTGATATGAATTAAGACAATACATAAGGAAACAGCAGTCTAGAAAGTAAATCAGCCCTAGGCATAGTAGCTGCAGTTTAAGATGTATACAGTAGTGACTATGACTATTGCTGCCCATTAACAGTATTGTGACAACTTTTGCCATTGCTTTACATTGAACAACTCTTATACAAACATTCAGCTATGAATAAAACTAGTAGATGAACATTATGACTTTTGGATGAATTTTTTTTTTTTTACTGTAAGATCCTTGAGTAATGTGGAATACACAACTGTTGTTATACAATGTGCAAGTCTCTAGCATGCATAGAGAGACATGCTGCTTTCAGAGTAAAAAATAAACAACAATATAAAGTTCATATTAAATTATATGTTGATCATTAAAGTTCATTCATGAAACCAGAACACACATAGGCACGCAAACACACACACACACACACACACACACACACACACACACACACACACACACACACACACACACACACACACACCTCTGCATGTACTTTGTACTGTATGTTTTTTTTTTTCCACCAAACCAAACTGATCTTCTTTTAAGACATATACAAGAAGCTTAAATGGGCTTCCAAAATTATATATTAAGTATAGAAGTCTGGAAAGTACTATCTGGTGCTATGTCTAATAAAGCCATGGATGATGGACATTAAGGAGGTGGCTAGGCTACGTGATAGGACAGCCTGTGGGGAATTGTGGTGGGGAATGGTGCTGAAAAAAAAGATCAGGTGTTACCACTGAGGGAAAATATACTGAATTAAGCTTCGTTAACAGCTGACTCTGGGATTACGTCTCATGTATTACATCAAAATAAAAAGGATTGTTTTTTTTTTTCTGTTAAACTTCACCTATAAACAAATTTAGCATGTATATGTGCTTGTCAAAAGTATTGCCCAAAAGTATGGAGAAGCATGCTATACTGTTGTGAGATTGTTCATTTGCCTATCACTCCGAATAAAAAACTTGTAAACACTTATTAAACCTTTTTTGGGGGTTCTGAAACTGAAAAAAATATATATTTCTTAAATTGTAGTGTGTAAATTTCAGACATAATGGCATTATATCTTGAAGTGCACAGGAAAGAGAAGGGTGCCATATCACAGACCTTTGACTAAGATAGGTTAACATAACTAGTCTAGAACTTCAAAAGGTAACTTCAGGCATCCATGTTGAGAACACATAAATGAATTAGCATGGTGCAGTGGTGCAGCGGTTTGCGTTGTCACCTCACAGTAAGAGGTTCTCTTGTTTGATTCTTGGCTGGAGTGCCTTTTGTGTGGAGTCTTCATGTCCTCCCTGCAATTGTGTGGGTTTCCTCCCCTGTTACAGACATGTATTTGGAGCATTTCGCTCTAGGCCTCTGCTGAAAATAAGCTCATTCCAAGTCTGGCTCTCCTAGTGAACAAATGTTAAATGGTTATGATTAAAGACCAATCATAATTCTCTCTAGTTCATAGAGATTTATCTGCTCCATGTACTACCAGAGACAGAAAAAATAAAAAGTGTGAAAACACAAAGTGTTTTTCTGGGTTTTAAAGTCTTTGAAAGCCAGTAAACCATTTTATGTTGCCAGACAGCAGGCAGAAATGAAATGCTCTTCTGCAGAACTAACACCTTTAAAAGCTATTAGACACTTGGTTCTGCCTTACTTTCTAAGTATACCAGAGTGAAGTATCCATCTTTTAAGAGCCATTTAACCTTCTGCCACTTTTCTTTGCCAGTAGATACTCTCCATTGTTAGCTTTCTAGAGTGAAATCTAAACTTCAGTGTGCTTAGGAGCACTTAACAAGCTTTTGTTAAGCATCCATATACACTGTTAAGACTGGGTCTCATGCTAAGGAAGCACTTTACAAGGTTAGCTTTTTTCCAATTTCAGAGTGCTGTAAATGGTGGGGTGGGGGGAGTATGTACCCCACCGATGTGTGCCCAAAATAAAGCCTAGCAGCCCTAGATCAATAAGCTAATAGCTTTCTGGTTTCCAATTGCCCAGCCTGAGTTACCTGGAATAGCTCTATTGAGTGAAAGCTGGATGTAAAGCCAATCAACCTACCAAACATGAACTAAGAATTTCTACACTCAGTGTAGGTTCATTGACAGGATGGAGCCTGGAACTGGATAACATAATGGTAAGGAGGAGGCTGCATGTCCTATGTATCCAGGAGACACGATTGAAGGACAGTGTAGTAAAGCCAATTGGTTTGGGATACAGAGTCTACTACTCAGGATTAGAACAGGCTAGAAAGGGTGTGGAATTGTTATGAGGGAGAGGCTTCAGAAGAAGTGACTGATGTCATAAGAATTAGTGACAGACCCATGGCAATCAGACTCCAGTATAATGATCCAGCAGTATTCATAATCTCAGCCTATGCCCCCCAGCAGGGTTGTGATAGTGAGGAAAAGAGTGCATTCAGACAGCAATTGCAAGACCTAGTAGATAAAGCAGGACAACATGAATTGACATTGATAACGGTTGGCTTTCATAGGTTCATAGGTTAGTACTAGGCTATCAGCCCTAGGGCCTATACAAGCCTAGCCATAACAATTCCCTGAATATTTCTTCCCACATTATTTACTTTCCTGGACCCCTGTCTAGCAGGGCGACTGACGTGATCCCTGGGGTGAATTTCCTTTCTCCCATCCAATCGTCAAGGTTCCTCTTGAAGAGGTCCAAAGAGGCACTCTGCTTGACATGTATGGGCAATCTATTCCAGAGTCTGGGGAGTCCCTGGGTCAGGAACCTATCCCTCCAACATGTTTTGTTTATTGTGATGACAAGGTTTAGATCCCTGGAGCATGTAGCTCTGAGGGATTGGGATTTCTTTAAGTGTAGCATGTCCAACAGCTCTGGGTTTGACATGGCCTTGTATGTTAAGCAGAGATCGCCTCTGAGTAGACGATATGCGACAGAGTATAGCTGGGGTTTTTTAAGGCGGTCAGCATAGGGCATCTGCTTTAGGCCTGTGATTCTTTTAGTGAGGTATTTCTGAGGCCTTTCCAGTTGTTGCAGATGTCTTGAGAGGTACATACCAAATGGGGCATTGTATTCTATAATGGGTCTAATGAGGGATGAGTACAGTGGGACAAAGACCTCCTTTTTTCTGGATGAAAAGCCCTTCATGATGAGGTGTGCCACATAGAAGGATTTCCTGACTGTTGTGGCGATGTGGTTATCGAAGGTGAGACCACTGTCCACCTGTGTCCCTAAGTCTCTTATCACACTTTCTGTGTTTAGTGTACTGCCACCTATATGGTAATTCATGGATACATGTTTTTTCCCAAAGGGGATAACAATACATTTCTTGGCATTGAGCTTGAGCCCATGGCTCTGGCACCAAGCATCTGTTTCTGTAAGGCCCTTTTGTAGAGTATCCACATCATTTGGGGATTCAATAATGGCTCCCAGTTTGCAGTCATCTGCAAACTTTGTTAGCCAGAGTCCCTTAGTGTTGACCTGTACTTCAGAGAAGTAGATGCCAAACAAGAGCGGCCCCAGGACTGAACCCTGAGGTACTCCACTTGTCACTTGTCTGGAGCTGGATTTGGAGTCGGCTACTTTTACAGTGTGGGTTCTATCAGTAAGCCATTTAGCAACCCATTGGGTGACATAGGGATTAATGCCCAACTTAGTATGTTTATCTATGATTTCAGAGTGGGGGATGGTGTCAAAGGCCTTGGCAAGGTCTAGATAGGCTGTGTGGACCACCTTACCCTTGTCCATGGCTCTGGAGACTGATTCAAAGAAGTCAATCAGGTTCAGGAGACAAGATCGGCCCTTCACAAACCCAAACTGGGTGGGGTCCAGTGTTTGAAGGTTGCCAATGTCTTTGTTTATAAGTTCCATGATAATACGCTCCATGGCCTTGCAGATAAGGCTTGTCAGACTGATGGGACGGTAGTTTCTGGGATCCAAGGTGGATCCCCCCTTGTGGATTGGGATAACTATAGCTCTGCGCCACTCAGTGGGCATGAAACCTGAGGTGAGGCTATGATTAAACATGACACTTAGGTGAGGTGCCAGTTCATATTGTAGTTCATGTAGTACACAGCTCGGGATGTCATCTGGTCCCATGGATGCTGTATTCTTGGCTTTAGAGAGTGCGTTTTGTACCTGTGTGGCCGTTATTACTGGAATTTTGCAATCTTCCGGTATTGAGATGGGCCATTTAGGGGGTGAGAGTGGGGTGAAGTTGGCACTGAATCGATCTGCCAGGATATTGGCAATATCCTTCAGATCAGTATATTTAATGCCATTCTGTTTTAGCTCAGAGCAGATCTGAGCATTGCCATTTAGATTCTTGACATAATTATAGAATGCTTTGTGGTTGTCTTTGGAATCTTTGGCAATTTTATTTTCGTAACTAGCTTTGGAGGATTTTATGAGGCATCTCAGTTTCTTACTGAGGCTAGTAAGGGAGTTTTTTGCATACTGGTATTTTCCTCTTTTCTGCAAAAGTTTCTTCCTTTTGTTGTAAAGTTTGTTTATGGCAGGGGACCACCAGATTGGCTTCCTTTTTTTGGATGAGAGCATTTTGGTTCTATTTGGGATGGCACGATTCATGCATGAGTGGATGTGCTCGTACAGTGCCATAGTGTAGGATTCAGCAGTTGAACTTTCAGTTCCCGTCTGCATGGGTGTCATGAAGTTTGTCACTTCTGACTTGAGTAGCATGAAGTTGGCTTTTTTTATGGTGGTTTCTTTACTGGGGGGTGGGGGTGGGATGTGGATGTTAAGGGTGATTAGCTTATGGTCAGACCTGACTAACGAGGGGGTGACCATAGGTATGGAGCATTGATTTCCCATGTTGGTAATGACCAGGTCTAGGATATTGGAGCTCCTGGTGGGACTATGGATTAGTTGATCCAGGGCGTTGGAGTTTATGAATTCCAAGAACCGTTGCGCAAAGGTGTTGGGACATGAGTAGTTTTCCCAGTTAATGGCAGGGTAGTTAAAATCACCCAGTATTAGGGTGTTTGGTTCTATCTTAATATTTTCCAGTATGTTTAGAAAGGTGTAGTGAGAATCCTGGGGTATGGTGGGGGATCTGTAGCAAGCTACACTTTGGATTGCAGTCTTACCTAGTGTTAGTTGCACTTGGAGAATTTCAGACACATTGTGTTGGCCAACTAGCCTGGTGGTATGAATATCCTTGGTGAATATTGACACTCCTCCACCTTTAGTGTTTCGGTCCTGGTTTGGTGGCCGAAAAGTGTGGTAAGAGTTGTAGCCTGGTATTGCAGGGGTGCTCTCTGGAGCCTTGAACCAGGTCTCAGTTACTGCACAGATATCGATGTTCTCCATTTTTAGGAGTGCCTCGAGAGAGTGCATTTTGAGGTTTAGACTTCTAGCATTGAGTAGCATTACCTTCAGATTTTGCATGCTTGTACCTGTTATGGTGGTGGTGTTGTCCTTTGAAGTTTGCCTAAAAAAGGCACTATAGGGGTGGCAAGAACCTTAGCCAGTAACCTGAATCCCTGGGGCGACAGGTGCAGACCATCTCTGGCAAAGCATCGTGGTCTGTCAGTCATGTCATCCCAGGCAGACAGATACTGGATCCCCTTTGAATGACACCATAAGCTTAGCCAATTGTTGAAGTCAATCATTTTATCCTTATATTGTGGTATCATTCTGGGCGAAGGCAGGATGCTACTCAGGGCTAGGGTCATACCTGCCTGGGCCACATGATCCGAGAGCTCTTCCATGTCTCTTTTCATGTAGTCCAGGGAGGTACGTCTCAAGTCATTCACTCCAACATGGACAATGACAGAGTCATATTTGTACTTGTTATGGAGTGACTTGAGTACATGCGTTATGTGGCGGATCATGGCACCCGACAGGCAGCTGACTGTAATTTTCTCCTTATTCAACCTGGTGAGAGGGACATCAGTGTGCCGGACTATAGAGTCACCTATGACTAAAGTGTTAGGTACATTGTCTTGCCTTAGGGGCTGTTGCTGGGTGGCACACTGGTGTTGTGAACTATGTGACACATTGGTTGTGATTGGTGTTTGTTTGCGTTTCAGCTTCAGAGGTCTTTGTTGCTTGGGCAGGTTACAGTTAAGGGCCTCTGCATATGTGGATTTAGTGTTGCTATATGTGGGTGTCGGTGGTGCGGGTTTAGAAGGGCTATGTGTTGCTTGAGGTGTAGTGTGGGTGTTAACCTTCTCCTCTTGACTGTTTAGCACAATCTTGGGTGGAGAGAGCTTTGCTTCCATTTTGGCTATGTAAGTGCATCTCTCACAGGTTGTAGTGTTGGGTGGTAGGAGGAGAGGGTTGTCTGTGTACATGAGGCAATTGTTGCATTGCCCCAGTATGCCCAGATTCACCAGGTGGATAGGAGAAATCACCGGAAGCTGACCCTTGGACATGCCTGGTTTGGGGCTTTTTTTTTTCTTTGTAAAGTATAGGAGCTGTTTCCTTAGCAAGGTACTTTGCAATTATAGGCTGTTTAGTGCCTACTATTAATTTCTCCTTATTAACAAGGAGAGTGCAGTGTTTGTATGAGTTTAAGGCTTCCTAGTGCTTTCCAGCAGGTATTAGAGAAAGTGCTAGTCACAGAGATGCTTAAAGGTAAGATTGAAAAGAATGCACTCTGCAGTGTGCACTAGAGAAGTTAGATGTGAAAGTAGGTAACTTGAGTTTTACCTGTTTAAAAAGTTAAGGTTTAGTGGAGAGTTACTATTTTTAAAACAGCAAGATGGACTGAAAGGGGTGGTCACTTTTGTATTTTGGTACTATGAAATACTGTAGGATGGCCAATAAATTTAAATAATTGAAGGGGTGGGATTTCAAAAGTGATGGTTTTGTGATTACTCACATAAGCCAGTGAAAGTACAGAGACATGAGATATATGGTCAGATTAACATAAGAGGCGGGCAACTAGAAAGACAGTGGTATTTAACAAGACAACTTAAATGGGTGAGAGGGAGGGAAAAAATTCTGCCTGACTCAGAACAGAGAGAGCTGTGGTCTCTTTTGAAGTTTTAATATGCTGTTAAAACAGAATGCAAGCAAAACACAAGGTAAAGAAAACAAACTACAGTATTCAAAAATATAGAAAGGCAATACAGAAATACAAAAAAATAACAGCAAACTAACCTTTCCTTCACAGCAAAGTGTAGCAGAGTCTGGATGAGCCTTTCTGGTAAAGCTCTGAAATGTTTTAGTTTACTCCTTAAATAGAAATTTTAGTTCCTAGCTCCACCCCCTCTGTTAACAAGTGATTAACCTTAAGTGACCTCTTCTGTCTTATGAATGAGTCCTTAATTAATCAGTTCTTATTTCTGCCTGACTCAGAACAGAGAGAGCTGTGGTCTCTTTTGAAGTTTTAATATGCTGTTAAAACAGAATGCAAGCAAAACACAAGGTAAAGAAAACAAACTACAGTATTCAAAATATAGAAAGGCAATACAGAAATACAAAAAATAACAGCAAACTAACCTTTCCTTCACAGCAAAGTGTAGCAGAGTCTGGATGAGCCTTTCTGGTACATATAGGGACAGACAGTTCAGGATATGAAAACTGCCCGAGACTAGATTGGTGGAGCAACAGGAATAAAGGAGAGGCCATTTTAGAGTTCATCTCTGAGCCCACTGCATTTCGTACTGGTGATGGACTACATTACCAAACAGATCAGAGAGGACAGATGTTATGTGATCCTATCTCGCCTACATTCTGTACTGATGGGTTCAGAGCCGATCCTCGGCTCTGACTCGGCACGCTATACTATAGAGTGAAGTCTCTAATTGGCTGAGCTATTCTACATCCCAGGATGCACCACTACTGCTTCCCCAGATCTCGTTTGCCGCTTGATAGCAATAAACGTGGTCTCAACTTGGCTGGGCTAAGTACTCTTTACTGACAAATTTTCTGTCAAAATTTTTCAAAATTTTCCCCAAAAGCTGTTTTAACAGCTACTTATCATTTTTTGAGTGGTTTTGTGGAAAGTTGTGTGAATTTTGTTAGCATTAGGTTCCCGCTTTAACTGGTAGGGGTTTCCTCGCGCTCTACTTCGGGCCATGTTTCAGCCCTTTTTGTTGTTTAAATTTTGTGTGGTATTTGTTCCTCTAACGTCAAGGTCCCATTTTAGTTAGAGAGGCCTTGCCCTTGCGCTCTGTCAGAGCTTTGTTATAGTTTCTGCCTGTGTGTCTGTATCTGGTTTACTGGCCTATCCTGTTTAAATTAGAGGGGTTTGGCATCTCTGTGTGGTTAGTTTTTGTCCCTAGTTGGTTTTGGTGTGTGTCTTTGTAGTGATGTCAAAGGAACATAGGCCTTCGGGTTTTAAAAAATGTACCAAGTGTGGGTACAAGATGTCAGTCACGGATGATCACTCTCTGTGTTTATTGCCTAGGGCCTAAGCACCTTCAAGAGTCGTGCAGTGTATGCCACACTTTTTCTTCCCGTGTCCTCCAAGAGAGGAAAAACAAATTGATATTGAAGGGGCTTATCACCCCTTCCTTTGAGGAGGCTTTATCTTCTTCCCCCTCTCCTTCCAGGAAGAAGAAGTCTTCGGCTCCGAACAGTCCGTCGGAGCTGACAGCAAAGAAATCAAGGCAGGCTTCTGCGTCGGCTCCACGGACTTCAGAGCCGAGGTTGGAACGGTCTGCCTCGATGCCTCCAGCCTCGACTCCTCTGTCTTCGGAGCCGAGCACTCGAGCATCGAGAGGCAGGTCACCTTCTCCGGCTCCATTGGTTTCAGAGCTGAGAAAGGTCACTCGCTCAGACTCTTCTACCTCGGCGCCGAAGTCCCCGTCAGCTCCGAGGGAAATTGCTGTGCTGGTGGAATCTCCCTCGGCGCCGATACTACTTGAGACTATTCGGAGCCGGTCCCCCAGTCTTTCGGAACCGGTGGAGAAGTCAACTCGGGCCTGATAGGTCTCTTCTCGGTCCTCGAGGATGTCCAATTCGGATATAGACAGGGTGCTTCAAAGGCTGTTTCAGTCTCCAGTCTTCCAAAAGTTAGTCTCGGCTCCAGCCCAGTTGGCTCCGGAGCCGATTGTCCACCCTGTTGTCTTGGTTCCTCCTCCAACAGCCTCGGCACCGTTGGAGTCGGTGCTGGTGGAGCCGGTGGAGGTTTTCGGGTCGGCTCCGACCCTTACTCCAACCCCGACCTTCGGGTTGGAGTTCGGTACATGGACCTCCTCGGTCGGCCCCGGGGGGTGACGCTTCGGGTCCGATGTTTTTGGTTCTGAGCCTCCCTCTCGGTGCATCAGCCGCAGGAGGGCCGTCTACTGTTGTGGCCTTGGGGGTCGGACCTTCCCAGGACTCGGGGGGGTCTGGCCTTCAGGGCCATGAGGAGTGCTTTGGCCAAATCTTCCTTGGCTACCTCCACCGTCTCTCCGGCACCTTCCCTTGGCACGGAGACTGGTTCCTTTGTTGTCCCCCTGTCTCAAGACAGCGGAGCCCTGGGGCCTGAGGTCACCCCCGTTGGGGGTTCCCTCCTTCCTGGAGGTCCTTCCGAGGCTTCTTCGGAAGAACCTCCCAGGAAGAGACAGTGCAAGAGGAAGCACGTCGACTCGCCTGATGAGTCTCTCACCTCGGACACCGACCTCGATGATGTGGAGGGGTCCCCCAAGTCATCCTCGGATGATGTCTCCTTTGTGGACATCCTGGAAATCCTCAAGCAACGAGGCGACTGCCAGTCCAAACCCCCTTCCGCTGAGGAGTCGGTATTCCTCAAGGCCTTCGGGGCTCAGCCCTCTGCTTCCTGGGTGTCTCCGCCCTTCGATGAGCTCCTGGATTTGATCTCTCGAAGGGCGTGGGAGCACCCGGATTCTGTGGAACTGGTGCCGGCTTGCCCGAATAAGTTTCTATCAGCTCCCCCAGAAAAGGACTTCCTCTCCAAAGGTGTGGCTGTAGATGCCCTGGTGGTGGCATTGGCTACCCAGCAAGATGTGGCAGAGGCTTCGACGTCCATCCATCCTCCTAATAAAGAGTCCAGGAGCATGGATCAGTACGGGAAGCGCACCCTTACTTCAGCAACCTTTACTTTAAGGTCTCTGAATTATCTGATGCACTTCACCAGACTTCAAAGGGATCTGGTCAAGGAACTTTCAGATACCCTCTCTGGTAACCTACCTGAGCAGTTGGCTCAGACGGTTAGCTCTCAGTTGGCTACCCTTTCATCGATATCGAACTCGTCCATGAGGCTCATTTCATATGCGGCCGAGAGGGCGAGTAGAGGGGCGGGTACAGGTGTTGCTCTACGGAGACAAGCCTGGCTCTGCCTGTGTCATTTTGCGGAGGCCTTCAAGTCTTCCTTTGCCGACGCTCCCTTTGACGGGTCCTCCTTGTTTGGACCCAAGGTAAAGGACACCTTGACCCGCTGTGAACAAGAGGGTAAGACTTTGACTCCCGTAGGGGCACGGTTTTCCACTCCGTTCCGACCTTATCCCAAGGCTAGAAGAGGGGGGAAAATGTGGTTCCGCAAATCTCAGAAGACTTACCCCTCACAGCAGGACGATCCCCCTTCTAGAGGCAGAGGAGGGGGAAATTTTTCAGGAAGACGCCGTCCCAGAGGCGGCAGAGGCCCCCGCAACACAGGAGACAGTGAGTCTTTTCGTGGCTCCTCAACCTTCCAGCATCCCTGAAGGATTGCCCGACTGCACAGCTCCGGAGCCAGTCTGGGGTCGTTTTCCGAGGCACCTAAAGGCCTGGGAGAATATCACTCAGGATCGATGGGTGCTCCGAATCATCGCCGGAGGTTACGTCATTCCCTTTTCACATCCCCCCTCACCATCCAGAAAAATCCCGGACCCACCACCAGTCAACGGGATCTTGCAGCCATCGAAATCTCAAAGCTGCTTCAAAAAGGAGTCATCCAACCGGTCCCCATAGACCAGACTGGATTAGGGACTTACTCAAAATTCTTTTTGGTGCCAAAAAAGACCGGGGACCTGAGGCCCATTTTGGATCTCAGCAACCTAAATCGATCAGTCAAGAAGTCCAAGTTCCGGATGGTCACCTTGCAATCCATTCTCCCGCTGCTGGAAAAAGGTGTTTGGATGTGCTCTATAGATCTCAAGGACGCCTATTATCACATCCTGATAGATCGGACGTCCAGGAGACATTTGCGCTTCAGCCTGGGAGACAGTCATTTTCAGTTCCGTGCACTGCCCTTTGGTCTCACCACAGCCCCCAGGGTGTTCACCAAATGTTTGGCGGTGGTGACTGCTCACCTGAGAAGTCTAGGATTCCAGGTGTTTCCATATCTAGATGACTGGCTCCTAACTGCCACCTCCAGGCGTCTACTCTTACAGAACCTAGCAGCCACTATATCTCTAGGCAACTCCCTAGGAATCACCTTCAATTGGACAAAGTCTGTGTTGCTGCCATCTCAGCGCATACGGTTTATCGGAGTAGAGATAGACCCACATTTGTCTTGAATCTATCTTCCTACAGAGAGGATAGAAATATTACAGTCTCAAGTTCAAGCCTTGATCCTCAAACATCGAGCCCCAGCCAGGATGGTCCTACAACTGTTAGGTTCTATGTCGGCCACCGTCCTAGTCCCCTTGGCAAGATTGCACATGAGGATTCTCTAGTGGCTCCTGTCAGTCCAGTGGTCTTATCAGGATCTCCCCCTCAGTCACCCCATTCTGATCACGGAGACGTGCAAACAGGACCTTCGTTGGTGGCTTCTTTCCTCCAACCTGGATCAGGGGCGACCCTTTGTTCCACCTTCTCCAGTGACCACTTTGACTACGGACGCCTCCCAGACAGGGTGGGGGGGACATTACCTGGGCAGGTCAGTCCAAGGCAAGTGGCACCCCGACGAAAGTATTCTCCACATCAACATACTGGAAATGAGGGCGGTGCTTCTGTCGTTACAAGCACTACACAGTTACCTCCCCCAGGGCATGATTGCCGTTCAGTCCGACAACATGTCAGTAGTCTGGTACCTGAACAAGCAGGGAGGGACCAGATCCTACCCCCCTTGCAGAGAGGCCATGAAAGTATGGGATTGGGCGATTGCAACCAAACGTTTTCTGGTAGCAACACACATTCCGGGGAGATCCAACGTGATAGCCGACAGACTGAGCAGAACTATTCTCTCCCCTCACGAGTGGTCTCTGAATGACAGAGTGGCAGCTCAGATCTTCAGAAGATGGGGTACTCCTTGTTGCGATCCCTTTGCAACTCCCCTCAACATGAAATGCCAACAGTTCTTCTCTCTCACCCCAGTTCCGGGGGAGAGTCCCAAGGACGCCCTAGTCCAAGCTTGGCCCACCGGCCTGCTGTATGCCTTTTCACCGGTTCCCCTTCTTCCCAGGGTGATCCAGAAGGCAATTCACTTGCAGAGCAAGATGATTTTAGTTGCCCCATACTGGCCTCGTCAAGTCTGGTTGCCCTTTCTTCGGAAATATGCATTGGACGGTCCATGGTTCCTGGACCAGGTTCCAGATCTCTTGATCCACCAGTCGGGACAACATCATCAGTCCCTTCATTCATTGAGGTTAGCAGCTTGGCTCCTCCTCTTCCGACCATAGTCAGGAACCATGCTTTGAACCCGGAAGTCATACATATCTTGTCCTCTGCCCACAGGACTTCTACTAAAAAAATGTATAACAGCAAATGGAAGAGACTCGCTGTTTGGGCCCAACTCCGGGGATTAGATCCCATTACTGCCCCGGTGTCAGAGGTTCTGAAGTTTTTAGCTTCTCTATTTAATCAAGGTTCTTCGGTCTCTACTATCAAGGTTCAATTAGCAGCTATTTCCAATTTTCATGAAACTATGGACCCACCTTTGATGAGCAACAAGTTATGTAAAGCCTTCATGAAAGGTGCTGGGCTGCTACGACCTCCGATTTCTCATCCCGCTCCACCGTGGGATCTTAATTTGGTATTAGGTGCTTTGAATCTTCCCCCTTCGAACCGGCAGCAACTTGCGAATTGAAATTTCTTTCTTGGACAACCGCCTTTTTGGTGGCAATTACATCAGCCAGAAGGGTTTCGGAACTTCAAGCCCTATGTGTTAAACCACCGTACCTGGTTTTTCACAAGGGTAGAGTATCCCTCAGGCCTAATCCATCCTTTGTTCCTAAGGTTTGTTCTAGTTTTTGTCTGAAACAGTCATTGGAACTTCCAGTTTTCTTCCCAAAGTACTCAGACAGAGCGGAATACATCTTCCATACGTTGGATGTTCACAGGCAATTGCGTTTCTATTTAGATAGGACGCATCAAACACGAAAAACAGATCAGTTGTTTGTGTCCTTTTCGGACAATAAATTGGGCAAAGCCATCACGAAGGTTACTATTGCCAAGTGGATCAGAGACTGTATCAGTCATACTTACTTTCTTTCTAATATAGAGCTTACAACCACTGTGAAAGCTCATTCTACAAGGGCTATGGCTACTTTGACAGCCTTTCATTCTAAGCTTGCCATTAGTGACATTTGTGCTGCGGCTACCTGGTCTTCTCCTCACACCTTCTTTTCTCATTACAAATTGGACGTGGCATCTCGGGGGCGAGCTTCCTTCGGTTCCACAGTTCTCAGGAGTGTTTTCCAGTGAGCCACCCAGGAATCAGGTGCTAGGGACGCTGTCCCATCAGTACAGAGATAGGATCGCATAACATCTTTTAGTTATGTACTTACCATAACTTTAGATGTTTGGGATCCATCTCGCCTACATTCCTAATAACCCACCCTCCTTCCCCCTGCCTTGGAGATCAGAAGAGACCGGACGGTTCAGTTTAGCCGTTTCATATTGAAACACCTGGCAATGTTATATCAACAGTCTATGTGTGTGTGCATGTGTGCGGACAAACAAGATCTGGGGAAGCAGTACTGGTGCATCCTGGGATGTAGAATAGCTCAGCCAATTAGAGACTTCGCTCTATAGTACAGCGTGCTGAGTCGGAGCCGAGGATCGGCTCTGAACCCATCAGTACAGAATGTAGGCGAGATGGATCCCAAACATCTAAAGTTATGGTAAGTACATAACTAAAAGATAATCAAAGTTGTTGTATGCAGGCAGTGTGGTATTGCAGGACTTTAGCAACATAGGAAGAATAGGAAATGGGTAGAGTGGAAGATAAATGGCCGCAAAACAGCATGTGTGAGGACTACAGAAAAGATATGCAAAACTGAAGGCACATAGAATGAAAGTGAGTACAAATAAGATGATTGTAATGGCATGAAATGCATGAAATCAGAAGAAGCTGAGAACTGAGATAGAAGGGAAAGTAGTGGAACAGGTTAACACCTTCAAGTTTTTGGAAGGGGTGGTTGAGGAGAAGGGAAGTGTGAATGAGGATGTCAAAGCTAGAATCAGATGGACTGCAGCCAACTGGCACAGAATATCAGGGGCAAGAAGTTGAAAAGTAAGATATACAAAATAGTGGCGCAACTAGTACTACAGTATGTTACAGAAACCTGGGCAGTAAAAGCAGAGCAGTGGAGCAAGCCAGAGGTGATGGAGATGAAATGCCTGAGACTGGGGGCAGGCTGCACACTGTGTGGCAGACAAAGAAAAGAGGACATAAGAGCAGAAGCCAATGTAGTTGCAGAGAAGGTCAAAGAGAACAGAATACAGTGGTTTAGACATGTGCAGAAAAGCAGAAGACAATGACATGAAGAAGATTTGGGACAGACAGGAAGAAGGCATGAGGAAACGAGGGCATCCAGCAAAGAGGTTGATGGGATGTGTGAGAGAAGACCTGCGACAGTCAGGCATGACTGCCAAAGAAGTTAGGAAAGTGGCATTGAATTGAGCGAGATGCCTACAATTGACACAACACCCCAACCCCCATGTAGAAAATGGGAAAAAGGAGGTTGATGATGATGATGTTGATGATGAAGAAAGTGCAGTAGTGGAGTTTCCTGAATGAAGTATACATGTTGGGAAGTATAGTCAGAAATGGCCTGTGAGGATGAGACAGTGACTAAAGATACATGCCTATCAATAGCTTTGCTGCAACCTGTGAAAAACTGACATTTACATGACTAAACCCCCTTACTGGCAACACATTTTCTTAAAATAATGCACACTATATTCAGCATCCATTTCTTTAGAATAAATAAAATAAGGCAGATTCTGATGTTATTAAAAATCATCTAGCTTAGAAATAGGGGTCCTAAAATGAAGGATGAGAACTGGTAGAGTTTTTAATAGAATCTAGAATAGAAGCTGCCCTTAAAAAAGAATAATTAGTAGAACAAATAAAAATGTTGATGATATCTATAAGAATCAATCAGAGCAGGTTAGAAAGGATTGGGAAGATAGAGATTGAATAAGCAATTCACAAAGAAACAATGAGAGGGTATATTTATGCTTCCTAAGTGATAATTCAATAAAGGGGTTAAAAAAGCCTCTAGGTTCTGTTGTGCTTACTACATAAATGTAAAACTTGCAATAAATATTCCATATGCAAATGTATATTTACGAACCAATAAAAATAAACACAAGGGATATTATGGAACTACAACCCGAAAGCCAAAATCCAGACTCAATGCTTTTAATGTCAGTGCTTTCTTCCACGTAAATACAATGAAGTTCTTCAGACAAATCAAACTTAACAAACCATTCCATAAATAACCATAATTCAATGACATCATGATTACACCATCCACTTAAAGGGAAACTATCACATTCAGTTTCTAACATACCTTAAAACATATATAATCAAATATATAACCATAATCTACCATTCAAACCACTTTATTCTTAAAACCATTTTACTTATTTACATATGTGTTTTAGTTTTTATTATTATTTTTTTATTTTTATATACTATTTATAAAATCATCTTTCTAATGAGTTTAATTTTAATATACAACCTAGGGAACAATAGTCATTAAGCCAATGATATGTATAAGTGTTTAACTTCAACTGCCAAAGACCAGTAGTGTAGGGGATGGGAAGAACAAAAAGGATGTGTATAATACTAGTTTTATTACTTCTTTTTCACTGGATTCCAATGTCTTAAGAAAGATCTTAGTAAAAAATTGGTAACAGATGATACATTTGTTAGATCCAAAGTAGGAGAAGAGCCAAGACTTATATTTAAAAGAGGCTGCAACATTGAGTTTTATTAGAGAGGAATAAAGTCCCTATAATTCATAGCCCAGGTATGACAAAATGTGGGTGGTGTCCCTATTGTAAATTAATTGAAGTAACTAGTAGTTTTAAGATTAGGAATAAAGTGTACAAAATTAATGGGAAATATAATTGTAAAACTAAAGGGGTTATTTATCTAACTAAATGCCAAGTATGTTCCAGTTTCTATATAGGTAAAACTGAATGCCAGTTAAAATAATGGACTTATGAATATCAGTATAGTATTAGTAAACAGAATACTACTAATGTTTTAGCTAAGCACCCACCCAGACCATTCTTTTAGGTATTTGGTAGTGGACCAAATGGTGAAGAGTAGTAGGGGTGGCCCTTGAGCTTTGAAACCGGAGCAGAGAGAACTGCTTTGACCATTGAAGTTAAACGTTTATACATATCCTGGGTTTAATGACTATTGCTCCCTAGGTTGTATATTAATATTAAACACATTAGAAAGATGATTTTATAAAAATATTGAGTCTGGATTTTGTCTTTAGGGTTGTACTTCCATAACATCCCTTGCGTTTGTTTTTATAAATTTATATTTATACAAAAGTAATCAAACTGTATTAACAAATTAACATTAACAAACAGTATTCTTCACATATATTCCTATATATCATATAGCATTACATAAATGATTAATTCTTGCCCCTTTAAAAAAAAACACTTATGACATAAGCAATCATACATTTATATAAATGAAAATAAACCAGACTAACACAATCCTAGTCACTAGCATTTTATATCACAAACCATACTGACACACTCCCAGTTGCCAACATTATACATCACTTATAATCTACCCAATCATTTTCAGTCAAACATTATACAGCTCATTTAAAAAGTTTTGCCTTCTTTTAAACCTCATTCCTCCCCTGTATGTATTGTTCCCACAATTCCCATTTTTTCCTATGTAGCTTGCTCCTACCCTTTTCCAAAGATCTCAGTTCCAGTTGTTTTATCTCTGTTACTGTATTCACTACTTCTAATATAATTGGTTTGTATTTTGATTTCCATTTTCTAGTAGTTGCTTTTTTGGCAGCCACCATAATTAGACAAAGCAAAGCCTTACCATGTCTAGGCAATTCCGATTCTATATCATAGTTCAGAAAAATCATCTCCCTTGTCACACCAATCCACCCACCCAACATCTCCGACAGTGCATCCCACAGGGAATCCTTAAAGGGAATCCTTAAAGTCCACCAATCTACTGCACTCCCAGAAAATATGTTCCCAAGTATCTCTTTCTTTCCCGTCACACCTCCAACATTTACTGTCTACCTTAGGAAAAATTCTCTGGAGTCTACTTGGAGTATAAAAATACATTTACAAGCAAATATCCTAAATCTTCTAGATTCTGTTGCATATTTGGGAGACATACATATATACTGTCATTGTTTCTTTGAGAATTGCTTATCCAATCTTTCTTCCCAATCCTTTCTAACCTCCTCTGATTGATTCTTATAGTTATCATGCAATATTTTATATGCTGTACTAATTATTCCTTTTTTAATCACAGCTTCTCTGATGCTGGTCTTTCTTTTAGGACCCCGCTTATTTCTTTCTCTTTGCCTATATTCTGATATCAATCCTTGATAGGGAAGGCAATCTCTCGTCTGTAGTCCAAATAAATTCTTGGCCTCTTCCCATTCTATTACTTTTCCCTCTCTTGTTATCTGCTTCCAATACCTGGGTTCCCTTGCCAGTTTTCTCCAATAAATTCCAGCCCCCCTCTTGCCTATTGTCTATATCCCTAATTGCAGTCATCCCTACTGGCAAAATCCCCTTTCTCCATTCCTGACTTGGCTTAGTTCTTATAATACTTCTGCTGGTTTATGTATATAATATTCTGTATGAGTATTGTTATTCTCCTTAAAGGTCTGCATCCAAAATCCTAGTCTCTCCTTGTTTCTTGAGCTTCAGCATCATCCCTTTCCAATTTGAATTACAGCTTTCTGCTTGTGCTATGTATAGGAACCTTAACTGTGTAACGTAATACCCTTTCATGTTGGGCAATCCCAATCCGCCCCATTCTACTGGAATAATCAGCTTATCCCATTGACTCTTGTCACCTTCCCCTCCCAAATAAAGTCCTTCCGCTCTTTATTAGTTGCTGTTCACAACTTCTACTCTGGTTGATATGCCTGACCTGTGTATAAGACTAAAGAGAATAAAAACATTTTGACTGCTTGTATCTTACTATCCATATCCATATCCATATAACAAAGCTTCAATTTTCTCAGTTTTTGTATTATCTTTTTGTTTAGTCTGTTCCTACATATCCTTAGCTGCCACATCAGAATCAATTTTAGTCCATAATCCTAAATACTTCATTTTATCATGTCCCCATAAATATGGATGTTCATGAACCAGTTCATGTGTAGGTACATAATTTACTAGTATTGCCTTTGTTTAAGCTTCATTATTTTTGTATCTTGAAAACATATGAAACTGTCTCAAAATGTCCTACAACACTATAATGTCACCTTCTGGTTTTGTCAGGTATAAAATATCATCTGCAAATAGAGCCAGCTTTTCTTGACTACCATACCAATTATATTCTTGAATTTCTGAGTCCCTTATTTTCTTCATCAGTGGTTTTAAATATAATGCAAATAACACAGGGGAAAGAGGACACCCCTGCCAGGTTCCTCTGCTCAAGCAGAAATTATCAGAGAGGACCCCGTCCACTTTAACTTTCACCTCTGATCCCTCATATATCCTCCTAAACAACCTTATAATTTTTTTCAGGAACTACAAATGCTTCCATTGTTCTGCTAATAAAATCCCAGCTTACTTGGTCAAATGCTTTCTCTGCAGGATAAGGCCTTGCTGTGTCTAATTATGGTGGCTACCAAAAAAAGCAACTAGTAGGAAATGGAAACCGAAATCTAAACCAACTATATTAGAAGTAGTGAATATAGTAACAGAGATAAAACAACTGGAACTGAGATCTTTAGAAAAGGGTAGGAGCAAACTACAAAAGATAAAATGGGAACTGTGGAAACAATACATACAGTGGAGCAATGAGGTTTAAAAGAAGACTGGACTTAAATGAGCTATGCAATGTTTGACTGAAAATGATTGGGTAGATTAT
Source organism: Protopterus annectens (assembly GCF_019279795.1). Taxonomy (NCBI): domain Eukaryota; kingdom Metazoa; phylum Chordata; order Ceratodontiformes; family Protopteridae; genus Protopterus; species Protopterus annectens. The sequence goes on from NC_056729.1 coordinate 1,498,864,031, forward strand.
AAGTGATGTATAATGTCTGCAACAGGAAGTGTGTGTCTCAGTATGGTTTGTGATGTAAAATGCTTGCAACTAGGATTGTGTCGGTGTGGTTTGTTTTTATTTATATAAATGTATGATTGCTTATGTCATAAATGATGATTTAATAAAGATGTTTCTTGTTTAAAAAAGTGCAGGAATTGGATAATTTATGTGATATTGCTTAGGTTATATGATATAGCAATATATGTGAAGTATAATGCTTGTTAATGTTAATTTGTTAATACAGTTTGATTACTTTTGCATAAATGTAAGATTGCCTCTGTCACAAGTGATAAAGGTATGTTAAAAAAAAGACCTACCAACAACAATGGTATCTTCTTACATTCTGCTTCCCTCTGGATCATCAATGTTCTGTTTATGTTGTCAAATGTTTGCCTCCCCTGCACAAAACCACATTGATCCATATCTATCAATTGTGGCATTACATTTGTCATTCTTTTAGCCATTATAGACATGAATACTTTATAATATGGTTTAATATTGAAATAGGCCTGTATTAAGCTGGATCTGATGGATCTATATCCTGTTTAGATGTTACAGTTTCCATTGCTTTCTTCCAGGATATCGGTACTTTTCCTCCTCTTAAAATACTGTTAAACAAAACCTTCCAGATCTTTATTCGTCGTTTCCCTCCTAGCTTACCAACTTCCACAGGAATGCTACCTATTGTTGGGGACTTTACTGTAGATTAGTTATACACCACAATTTTTATCTCATCTTCTCCTATCCTGTTAGTAATTGACCCTCATCTACCTCTAACCTTGTCATATTTAATTCTTCTATAAACATTTCCATTTGTATCTTTTCTTGATTTCCATATTTCTCTGCTTTATACAGACTTTCATAGAATTTCTGAAATATTTCTAATACCTCTACAGGATCTTTTGTTGCTTTCTTTGCTATAGGCTACTTAAGCTTGCCAACATCCCTTTCTACTTTCTGTTGCCTGAGTCATTGTGCTCTACTGTTATTATCTAAAAACAGTTGATAAACAGCAGTCTTTCTAAACTCATGCATATTACTGAGGTAATCCCTTATTTTCTGCATAGCATTCTGCAGTTGATCTTCTTCTTGCTCTGTGAGATTCCCCCTATTCTGCAATACTTTAACATTTGTCAGTCCCTCTAAATAATTCTTCTTACTTCTTAACCATAGCTCCTTTTCCTTTATTTCTACTGTGACACCCCTGCACTGGCCCAATAATTAAGGAGCCTCAATCCTCTCTGCTGGCAACAGCTAGGAGACATACACACTGGGAGGATGACAAGTACACACACAGTAAAGTGCAGTTCCCTTAAGAGCATACAGAGATCACAGTCAGTCTGGGGCTGGTTTCTCCCTCTTTCTCCAGATCCTCAATGAGACTCCCCACTGGCACAGCTATAGGATTAAGATCTCAGCTGAGAGACCATCCAAGACCTCCAGCACCCTCTCTGTTCAACCAGTGCTTTGTGTCCCTGCCCAAGTAGCTGACACACACACTTTGAGATATGGTTTAAAATCAAACACACACACACACACACACACACACACACACACACACACACACACCTGGGGAAGGCTGGCAGAGGTTTACTAGCTATGCCCCATTCTGCCCTGACTATAAGGTAGTTTCCACTGCCACCAACCTCTACTTATCAGCTACTATAAGGCCCTTGCAAAGGGTGTCCAATCCTACTGTGTAATATTATCCAAATGGTAGCCTATCTAAGACTTACAAGGCTATTTAGGAGTGGCCTGTACAGTGTCACCAAATACATATGCAAGTACTATAAGAGCTTAAATATGTCTCACAAATATCAGCCACAAAGATAGGTTTAAATATATGTAATAATAAATAATAAAAAAACAAAACAATACTCAGTCAATCAACACAGTAACTTCAGATTTCAAAATCGCAGGAAATATTTTAAAACAACATTGCAGGACAGTCTCAAATAAATTCAGAAAACATCTAAACTAATCTTTACTATATTCCTAACTATATCTAAAAAGAGTTGCCATGCCCTAAAAAACTTACTTACAGAGCAAGGCATGTGGGGATGGTGATGATGAGTAGATTTTTCCAGGTCAAGGACAAAATGCAAGATGCGCAGTCTCTCTTTCTGACAGACTTCTTAAATTAATATCAGATATAACTGCTGGGTTAATTTGGATGACATCACTTTTTGTCACCTGACAAGTTCCCAAGTTAAAACCCCCCATTGTAGCATTTAACATCTCCTTGTGAAAAATACATAGCCTTCAGATGTTTGCAGTTACTAGAAGACATAAAGCATTAAAACACTTACAAAACAGTGGAGAAGGCACCCTAGTTCTAGACATCTTGTCTCCTTGCTGCATTTAAACTAACCTTTATAACAATAATAATTTAATTTCAACTTTATTTCTTGAAGTTTTGCAAGCTAATTCTGTATGTTCCAGTCGTGTATGCTGTGGTTACATTCTTGAAGCTCAGTACATAACATACAGTTCTGTATAGATCATATCAATATTCACAAATGAAGTCCAAGAACAAGGTGTAGAACAGCTAGATGTACTGGTAAACCAACACAAAATTAAATCCAATAGAAAAAGGCACAGCACGACCATTCATATAAAACAGGGTTTATTATATCAAGCTTTCGAGTTGAAACTCTTTTTCAAGAATGAATCAATGCATTAATACCACAGAATAAATGTACAACACCAACCAATCACATAGCATAACTCAGACACATTATATAATTATGCAATTTATATAATTCATTAATTGACTAAACCTAGTTTAAAGAAATTCACTAAAAACAATAATCAACTTAATAATAAAATGCTTCATTACAGCCCAAAAAATTTCATAAGGCAAATATAATATTCTAACTGACATATGCTTGTCTTAGTTTTAAAATAGGTTTTATACTGTTTTAAGCCCTGGGTAGACATCAGATCTTAAAAAATTATCCATTTATATTCTACTCTTTCTGCAGCATTCACAATGTCCCCTCCCCTCTTATTCTTGCAAACTCTCTTCAGTATCCTTAATTTAAAAGCATGCTCATTTCCACAATGTAAAATATGCTTGCTTACTAAGTGCATTTGTTTCAACCCCTCTTCTTATGTCAGATAAATGGGAGGTAATTCTCTCCTTAAATTTGCAGTTGGTTTTACCAATATAAAAACATAAACATTTCTCACAGTTAGCCAAATAAACTAAATGTTCACTATTGCATGTCCCAAATGCCTTAACAATAAAAATGTTCTTGTATTATTTTGTAACTTCATTAATATTGAGACAGAATTTATACATCCTATAACACAAGCCAATTTTATTGCTTGCTGTACTGCTCACAGGTCCTGCAGTACCCTGTTACATCTCTGGGAAATCCCAGACCAATAGAGGTTCTGCATAATATGTCCCTTTGTATGTTTTATGCCCATATGACCTGCAAAGGGAATATCATGGGCTATGCCTAGAAGTGCCAGATGGTAGTCTCTGGGCACTGCCAACTGCTGTATTTTCTCGCCCTCTAGCCCTCCCTCAGGGATTTCTCTTTATACAGTAACCCTTTTTTCAAGTATACAGATTCTCTGTTCCTTTGAAAGTCAGGTGCCTCACTAGCTACCTCCCTCAGGCACTGTAATGTAGGGTCTGAAAGCTGAGTCTGTCTCAACCCTCTCTTTGTAACCCTTCCCAGCTCCCTTTTCACAGGAAGTCTGGTATTCTCTGACAGCGGTGCCAAACTGTCAGCCTGGGTACTACTACCTCTGCCCTTGCAGTCACTCTGTCCACGGGAACATCAGTAGCCAAAAGCAGCTGTGGCTCACCTTCAGTCTCACTGCTTCAGGGTAGCCCCTCCCTGAAGTAACCACCTCATCAGTCCTGGCTGCAAGTGTGCAGTCTGTCTGGGTCCCCCCCAGCTACCAGACCCACATGCTTGTCTACAAGCCTTACTGCATGCAACTGCATGCACACAGGGTATTGCATTATCAAAATCATTCCCTACCAGGATATCTGCAGGGATATCCTCAAGCACACCAACTTGCTGGCTTCCTATTCCACCCTCCCAGTCAAGGTGATCCCTAGCCAACCTCCTCAAGCTTTGACTGGAGTAGACTGCCCAAGCAATTAATGATCCTGTGTAACCATTGCAGACTTCACAATGGTTAGGTCAAAGACTGTGTCTCTCTTAGCAGTGGCTTCTTTCCCATCCACTAAGGTAGGATATAACATCTTGTAGCAGTTTGGTACCCTTGTTGTCTCCAGACAACTTACTGCTGTCATTTTGTCATTCCCATTACTGGGTCACCCACCTTTTGTTCACCACCTTGCCTACGTCGACATCTATATGCTACATGGCCCCCTGGTTGAATTTAAAACATTTAACCCTTGGACCGGGATGTGTACCTGGACTAGTTGCTTCCCCGGTTAGTAGTGGACTCTATTTAGGCAGTCTGGGCTGCCCACCATGGGTTTCTTAGACCCATGAGCAGCACTAGGTGTCTATTTCCTGTGCAGTGATGCCCTGCTTGCTAGGTATAGGTCTCCCTTCTTCCCCAACTCATCTGCAGTACTGCATTGTCTATCAGGTAACCAGATTCTCATATCCTCAGGCAAAGTGCTAAGGGCTTGTTCCCTCATCAAAAGGTCTGCCAGCCCTTCAGAAGTTGTGACCTGACATCCACTAATCCACCTATGAAAATAAGTGCTAAGTTCAGCAATATATTCACACACACTTTCATCTGCATTGTGTCTATGCTCAGGAAACTTTTCCTACAAGCTTCAGGTGTTAACTTAAAGCATTCTAAAAGACAGTTTTTTACAATATTATAATTTAAGCAATCAGTATCAGACAATTTAGAGATAGCAGTTACAGCTTTACCATGGAGTAAGCGGGTCAGGAACCATATTCAGAGCCCTTGGTCGACATTACACTGTTTATATACCCTTTCAAACATATGAAAGAAACTATCAAAATTATCCCCCTCTGTAAATTGTGGTAGAAATTTACTGACCTTTGTTGCTTTGGGGGTTAGTTACTCCCTTCCCCACTACCTCCATGACTCTGGTGAAGAGTCAGCATATCCTTTTCATATTGCCTCTGCCTCTCCTTCTCTTTCGCCTTTAGACTTCATAGTTTCTCATTTTCCTCAGCCTCTAGATATCTCTGTCTGCTGCTTTTTATTTCCAAATGCTTGGCCTTCACTTCAAGTCTCTTTAACACCAGACAGATTTCTAAGTCTTCTGTGGAAAGGTTGAGCTGTCCATTTTCTGAGGGTTGTACATATCCAAGGCCATCCTGGTTGTCCTCCTGATCGCTGGTCTGTGATGCAGCTGTGCCCGAAGCCACAATAATTTCTGCCTTAGTCAGGTTGACACGCACCAGTCCTTTAGCCTGGCACATCTCAGCCAACTTGCTCTTTGTCAGCTTGCCATACTCCTCTGCTAACATGCTTGCCTGCTTTCCCTGACTAATTAAGCTAACAAAAAAAATAAAACAATTGTGATGTGAAACTCTGAATGTTCACTGCATGGCTGATTGAGAGTGCAAACACCTGCAGTGACCACTGTACACAGGTTACAGGAATTCAATATCCACACCACTCCAAGCCAATTAATATGTGATGCTGCTATCTCACCACTGTCAACCAATTAATATGTGATGTGGACATCCCACCACTGGCCACCAATTAATATGAGACACCTGTGCACTGGCCCAGTAATCAAGGAGCCTCAATCCTCACCACTGGCAACAGCTAGGGGATATACACACTGGGAGGATGACAAGTACGCACACAGTAAAGTGCAGTTTCCCTTAAGGGCACACAGGGATCACAGTCAGTCTGGGGCTGATTTCTCCTGTTTTATCCAGATCCCCAGTGAGGCTCCCCACTGGCACAGCTATAGGGTTAAGATCTCCATTGAGGGGCCAAGACCTCCAGCACCCACTCTGTCCAACCAGTGCTTCGTGTCCCTGTCCAAGTGGCTGACACACACATGCTTTCAGATATGGTTTATATACAAACACAAACACACACCTGTGAGAAGGCTGGCATAGGTTTACTAGCCATGCCCCTCTTTTGCCCAGATGATAAGGTAGTTTTTACTGCCATCAACCCCTACTTATCAGCTACTATAAGGCCCTTACAAATGGTGTCCAGTCCTACTGTGTAATGTTACTATTATCCAAATGGTAGTCTGACCAAGACTTGCAAGGCTATTTGGGAGTGGCGTGTACAGTGTCACAAAATATATATGCAAGTACTCTAACAGCTTAATATGTCTCACAAATATCAGCCACAAAGATAGGTTTAAATATATTTAATAATAAATAATAAAAGAACAAGACAATACTCAGTCAAGCAACACAGTAATTTTAGAGTTCAAAATCACAGGAAATATTTTAAAACAACATTTAACTATTTATTTATTTGTTCACTGGGATGGTCCAGCTGGGTCAGAAGTGCCCATTTCCAGTGGAGTCCCTGGGAGAAAAGCTGCACATATCATCAGTGTTTGGTTTATTTGTGGTGCACATATAACACATTTCACATACAACACAGAATTTACATTAATAAAACATCTGGCCACCTGAAAGTTTGGGTTTTTCTACATTTACGAGCAGTTGGTTGTTGGATCGGAGTGGCCTGTTAGGATGGTATAAAGTAAGTATAGAAGATAGAGCAGGGCACATGAATGGATTATGAATGAGTTTGGGAGCTGTAGTTAGTTGGATAAAGGTGAGATAGTTGGGGGGTTCAAGCCATTTTAGGTTGTGTAATGATAAGAAGTGGTGGGGTAAGCATGAGGCATTAGTTACAAACTTAGCAATTTTGTTATCGCATGAGCCTAGTTTGGACTTTAGAGAGGACTGAATGTTGGTGAGGAGGGGAGCACCATATAAAAGAGAGGGTAACAGAAAAGAAGAGGCAAGGGAAAGTTGGGCTGATGCACTGAGTAGACGTTTGTGTCGGTAGAGAGGGCCAAGCTTTTGATGTGTCTTTTGGACATTGGACTGAATGTGCAGGTCGAATGTGAGTTTTTTATCTATGATGACACCTAGGAGTTTTGTGCTAGGTACAATGTCGATGGTGGTACCATTTAGGGATTGAATGGTGAAGTTCTCTTTTTCTAGGGATGTGGACTTTTGGGGGGCAAAGATTACTAGTTTGATTTTGTTGGGATTCAGGGCAAGATAATTATTAAACATCCAAATTTCAGTGGAGGTGATTGCATTTTGGGTGAGTTGGTGTAGTTCTGAGGAGTTATTTGCAGTGCAGATGATAGTGACGTCATCTGTGTGCTGGATGATTGAGTCTTCAGAGAGTGAAGTGTGAAAGTTATTGATAAATATGCTAAATAATAGTGGGCCTAAAATGGAGCCTTGAAGAACACCAGTGGTGGTGTTTAGAAAAGGGGAGTAATAGTTCTGCCATTTAGTTGACTGTTGCCTGTTACTGAGGTAATTAGTGAACCAGTTTAGAGTTTGAGGTGAGGTACCTATGTTTGAGAGTTTTGTTAGAAGTAGAGAGTGGGATATAGTATCAAAAGCTTTAGAAAGATCAAGAAATAATGAAGATATGATTTTACCAGTGTCATGGGCTTGGTTAACAGTGTCCATGAAGGATATGATGGCAGTGGTGGTACTATGTCCTGGCCTAAATCTGTGTTGGGTGGGGGAGAGGATGTGGGTCATATGGTGAAGAAGTTGAGAATGAATACATTTTTCCAGAATCTTAGAGATGGGTGATAGTATAGAGGGAGGATATAAGCTTTTTTCCAGATGATGGGCATATAGGTTTCTTGGATAGATCTGTTGAGAAGTATGCTGTTAGGGTAAGCTATTGAACTGGCTGAGATTTGTAGATATTTGGCAGGTATATTGTCAGGGGCATTTGTGCATGGTTTGAATTTTAGAAGCAATTTTTTAATAGTTGAGGTGGGTATAGGTGATAGAGTAAGGCTGTAGAGAGGCCTGTGGTGGACATTGCAGGGCAGTCACAAATAAATAAAGAAAACATCTAAACTAATCTTTAATATATTCCTAACTATATCTAAAAAGAGTTACTATGCCCTAAAAAAACTTACAGAGCAAAGCAAGTGCAGATGGTGATGATGAGTGGATGTTTCCAAGTCAAAGACAAAATGCAAACTGCAGTCTCTCTCTGAGAGAGTTCTTAAATTAATATCAAGTATTACTGCTGGGATAGCTTGGATGACATCACTTTTTGTCACCTGACTTAAGTTCCCAAGTTAACCCCCCCATTGTAGCATTTTACATCTCCTTGTGAAAAATACATAGCCTTCAGATGTTTGCAGTTGCTAGAAGACATAAAAACAATAAAACACTTACAAAACAATGCAGAAGGCACGCTAGTTTTAAACATCCTGTCTCCTTGCTGCAGTGAATCTAACTTTTATAACACAATTGTAAAATAATTTAATTTCAACTCATTTTCTTGATGTTTTGCAAGTTAACTATGTATGTTCCAGCAGAGTATGCTGTGGTTATATTCTTGAAGCTCAGTACATAACATACATTTCTGTATAAATCATATCAATATTCACAAATGACACAGAATTATTTACAAAATTCCAGATAGCTGGACTGCCAGCATGACATCCAATCTATTTTTAAACTCCACATTAATTTTATCACATGCCCTAGCTATATTTTCAGAAGCAATTTATATCCTCTCTAATAGCTCCTGAATAATCTCCAGTACCTATTCCTTAAATTGTCTTTTCAACAGATAGATGAGAAAGCGCAAGTGTCTCATTTGTATTTCATTATCCTGTGTTTTTATTTTAGTTATTATTGGCATATGATCTGAAATAATTATTGGGTGTGTATCAGTACTTTCAATTAAATGCACATCTTTCTGTGAAATGCAGATTCTGTCTAGCCTAGACCAGTTTTGATATCTTGGGGAATAATATGTAAATTCAGTCCAAACTCCAAACTACTTTTACTAAATCCACATCTTTCATGCAAAATATTTTCATAAATTTCTTCAAATATCTACCCCCCTTTGTTATAGTTTCCCTTCTGAGCCCCCAGACACATCTTCACTGTTGCAACTTAAAGTCCACTCCTCACCTATAAGTAATATTCCTTGCTGAAAACTGATTATTTCTCCCAGAATTTTCTTAAGCTCCATTATAGCAGTTTTAGGTGAAATATAAATACATACTAGTATAATCCTCCTCCCTTGCCAGTAGTCCCTTAGCACTACAAATCTGGCATTATTATCTTTTTTTAGCCTCTTCTATCACTATTAGAGCTCCTCTTGCAATTAATATAAGTACTCCTCTTTTCCTTTGTCCCAGGTATTCTGCTGAATAACCATCTTGAAAACCTTTCTTTATCAAATGTGTCTCTTGTAACATAAGCTATTTGTACTCTACATTTTTAATATAGTTCACTATTCTTTCTTTTTAAAGCATCATTGCATTAAAACATTATTACAAAGTTATTATTCCTACCTTTTATGTATAACACCTGTTTTGTTAAATGTCTAGTTCCAGTTTTTGTGTTACATGCATGCACTGTTTGACAGGTTGAACTTTTATACATTTATTTCTTGTCATATCCATTTTAGCTTATGTCACATCTTACAAAACTTTTTTTTATTGGAATCCCTCATACAAACAAAAAAAACCCTGCACCCAATACCCCTAAAAACCTATTAGCTTAATACTAACAAACAAAACAATGTACATCTTCATGTACATCTTCAAATACTGAAGTTTTACCTTCCTAATAGGAACAAAGGTATAAAACGGACAGCCGCACTCATAGATTTGAGTTAACCTAAAAGAAAGGTTAAATGTGCTTAGATGCATGGTGCAACCTGTGCTTCTACTAAGTGCTAATTAGTTCTGTTTTTTCTTTATAGCTCTCCCAGCTGGGAAAACCCCGGAATGCTTTCAGGAAACATTACGTCCTAGCCAATTTCTCTTTTTCTTCAGCCAATCACTCTCCACCAGGCTGTAGCCAGTTTCTCTTTATCAGATTGTTTCCATGGAAACATGAAAACAGTCTGATGCTCTGTGGTGTTGCTTATATTACCTTCAATTTAAATCTAGTGGTTAATTACTGGTGTAAAATTGCTCTATAATCTTGAAACTGAGCCTTTTGTTTGGCATTTAACTTGGAGGGTTTTGGCTATAAGCTATTAGTAAGCTGCTTACTGTAGAGAGGGTTTTGGACCATTAGCCTCCAGTTGCCTACTGTGTGACTTTTGAGTGAGCCATTTAATCATACAGTGCTGCAGAGCAGTTTGGAGACTGGGCTAGGCTCCTTAATGGCCTTTTGGATTGTATCTCTATGTACTATCTGTGCTGAATGCAAGATTGTATAATGCACTTTCAATACAATCTTATTTTAATACTTGCCACCTCAACACAGTTGTACAGTGTACTATAACTGTGCATGGCAACTGGATTATGACAGAAAATGGATTCAGGATTAGTCCACCTACCCCATCAACAGAGACAAATAAATAACTAGAGAAATAAAGTTCTGGACTGGCAAGCTGAGGAACATTATCTGTAATAACTTCTTAAAATATACCATTCACTGAAGATATATTCTTGAGGATTTTTATTACACTGGCTCTTGTAGTACTCAGCTGTGTAACCTCTGTGATTTTGGGATGATAATCTACACGTACTAGGTAATGATTTTCATAGTCCTGAACCAAATCTGCTGTACTCCATGGAAGACCCAGTGCATCATGCAAAGTAATTTCCTCTTTTGTGTTTTGGTTGTAGTAAGCATTACAAATCTCACATCTCTCTATCTTCCTCATCCAGTAAAGGATATCTCTTTTTTTTCAATTTGCCTGTTTTCTAAGATTGACATTCTTATGTGACTTGGAATAATCTGTTTATATGATTTAAACAACAAACTTTGCACACATTAGAGGTAATTGTACATATAATATTCCTGATGTCTCTATGCAATGTAGCCATCTACTTTGGCCAACCATTCTTAATGCCTTCTTTTAATATCTGCATTTCTTTAACATATCTGGTACATTTCTTAAGCTTGTTCAGCTTATATTGTAAAATAAGTAGCTGCAGAATGGTCCAAAGAAATTCAAGGCCCTTCTCCATTAAAAATCTTTTGACATGATCATCTAAGCACTGCTCAGTATATTCACTTTCCTGACTTATATTGAATTTTCAGATCACACATTGAAATGTTTAATAATATTCTATGCAATCTAGATGGGAATTTGTGGGGTGATGGGTTGGAGCCCATCATAGAAGACTGTTTTTCTTCAATGTTTACTAACTACTCTTTCTTTTGTTTGCTAACCATAGACTCTATGTGCTGTCTGTTGCTGAGGAAACCAAAGAGCACCAGGCATGGCTGCTAAAACAGCAGCTGCAGTAGCATGAAGAGTTATTCTCAGTGGAATTAGAAGTAGAAAACACATGTAGTCAAGTTGAAGCAGAGAACAAAAATATTAATCATCAGGATAAACAGGCAATTGTATTGTAATATGAGATTCAGTCTTTTAAAGAGAGAGTGGTTGAGATGGAGAATCATAGCAGAGGTAATGTCTGCTTGGATAGAAAAACAGAAGACAAAAGGGGTAGAAAAAATTATGCCTTTCTTCAACAAACGCTTCTCCATTCCCTAAATGCTCTTAAGAACATGGACTGGGAAATTTATTATATTCAAATAGTTAGGATTAAAACAGAATTGGCAGCTGCCCTCAACAAGTTTATCATACCTTACAGTCCTCTGTTGCCAAAACTCTAGTTGTTAAGGAATTCTCACTCACTATCTATATGGTCATAAAATAAGTGATGAAATGCCATGATTGTATGTTCCAAAATTGTTCAAAGGCTTTGCTTCTTCAAAGAATGGCATTCTTAGGGATCAAAGCACACTTGGAAAAGATGGGCTTTATTTCACTGGTGATATAGCCTGGGACTTGGTGGAGGGGTAGCATAGATTTCTTTTCCATGAGAAGGCTGCTAGATTTGTTGATAGTTCTAATGCCCATTTTATATATTACACTACACCTTGCAATTTGTGTGGACAAAAGTGGAGGTCACAGTGAGATCAGGAAGTAAAGAAAAATAGTGTTATCATGGATTGCACTGTAGATAGGAGAGGACAAAGTGACAAAGAGGAGGGGCCCAATTTGAAGATCACAGATGTTTTTGTTGACTCATTTTCAGGTGTGGCCACAGCAGACCTGAAGTTATAGAACAAGAAAGCAGTGAAAATGTCGCTATATTCAATCCCATTAAATGACTGCAGACTAAATGTTTCTGCCTTTTGATGCAAACACAAGAGAAAAAAGGTCACTATGAAAGTGGTTAAATATTGAAAGTGATTCTTCTGGTGAAGAGGTAAGGATGTGGGAATCATCCTCAGATGTGCAGTCACATAACAGGCCCAGGAACTCCAGAGCTTCAAGTACATTATAAGACTCTTCACAAAATGTCAACAGGCAGAAGATGTCTACATTGTGGGGTTGATTAAATAAAACTAATTGATATTTATTTGGACAATTCTCATCTAAGAAGTGACTAATCATTTCATAAATATTAAAATGTCAGTCACTGCCACTAGATTTCAAGCTGTGCTGTTGAATAAATGCTGTACAAGTAGGCGATATATCTCAATGGAGGTGACAGATTCTGCTTTTGATGTAAATATTTCTGTACACTGAAAAAAGCTTTACCTGTTTGTATCTTAAAACTTTTTCTATAGTCTAGTAGGACTACAAATGTTCCCTGTACACTTCTGTATTGACAATTAATGCATCTCCCAATTTTATTGCAATTTTCCCAAGCTGGGCCTGAACATGATCCAAAAGGATCAGTGCTCTATCAGGCTAATAAATTATGAATAAATAAGGAAATACATAAATTGTAGGTTATGTATTTGCTGCCATTTTAACAACGTTACAATTGCTTTATATCCTGCCTTCTAGTTTAGGAAAAGAATACTTTATCAAGATAGTTAATGTATGTACTACTGGTGTTGCCTGTATTTTATTAATTATTTGTTTAAATTTTGATCACATGGCTTGTCATGCCACTTAACTAACAGTCTCTGAAAAATAGGAGGAAAAGCTAGTACATTCAAACAAAAATCTGGACCATTAATTAGATGCACTATACATACTGAATAATATATAACTGCCTCCACTTCTATTAGGAATGTGAGAAACTGCTCAGAAACAGAATTTTAAACACTATGGGTAACAAAATTATACAATACATAAGTATAGTATTTTGTGAGAAGAGAATATTGTAGAAAATTCTTCCCTCTTATTGTGTTTTTATTCAAAATTTTTATAATACATTTCAGATTGGGAAAATATTTCAGAAAACTACCAAATTGTTTCAGCATTGTGACTTGCATTCCTCACTTGCTGGCAGCTTCTCACTGCCAAGTAGAATTGTCAAGACTTGCCCCAGGATTCACTAATCCTCCGTGTAAGACTAGATGCACTTCAACACACACATACATATCAATGGAAGTTTACCCATTGCTAAGCAGGTGTGCCTTCAGCTGAGTTTTTTCAAAACTGGCCAATCACAAATAAGTGCGGGAAATGATGCATATTTAAGCTCCATAGGCGGGAATACTTGCCATAACTGGTTGTAGCTCCCATCTGCAGGCAGCAATGGCTGGTGCTGGAGAGGGCTCTCATTTTCGAGCTCAACATTGGGGCATTGAGGAGTCAAAAGTAATGGTTTGGCTCCTTGTCCATAATCATGAGGATAGACTCCTGCAGGGCCAGTACCAGGGCACCCAATACAAAGCGGAAGCCTGGGACCGTCTAACTCATGAACTCACCAGTGCCACAGGTGTCCCTCGGACTGGTGAGCAGGTCTGACACCACCACGCAGACCTGAAGAGATGCAAGGCGGATCAACTGGACCAGTGGATCCAGGAGGCCCGTGAGATGGAAAATGCCTCACTACTGAGTAAGTAGCCATGGAATTAAGTATGTAAGAATTGCTGTTCTAGTGTATACTATGGATAGGTATGTCTCAATATCACTTCATTTACTTCACAGCTACAGGTGTCCATGCTGCGAATCAGCAAGCCTATGCAGATAGGCTGCTAAGGCTGTGCCACCAGGCAGGTTAGTAATTATTCTGCTTGTACTGTTATGTAAAATAAATGAGAGAGCCTGAAAAAAGTGTTTTAACACAATAAATAAAGGTATAATAATTCTCTAATAATTATTCTGCATGTACTGTTATATAAAATAAATGAGAGAGCCTCTAGAAAAGTGTTTTAAGTCTTTTATAAAGGTATAATTCCTGGACTGTGTCTGTGTCATTTTATTTGATATGTTGTACTCTTGCATTATAGAAATAGTACTGTTGTATTAAGCACTGTTAACACACAGTTAGGTAGGCCCATATAAAGTGGATGAAGCGAGTGCCAGTAGCTTTTAAGCATATTTACAGTCGTCAACTGTTGGTTCATACCCAGCATGTACAGGTTAATCTGGCACATGAGTAGCTTGGTATTGTGTTCCCCAGAAATGTTAGCTATATCACCTGTCATTGTGCTGGCAGAAATGTAGGGAGCTGTTAACATATAACTGATAATTTCACATAAACATATCTAGATAAGTATATGAAAGTAGAGCTGTCAGTGTACCATCTCAGTAGTAGTGTGTCTGAGCAACTCACAAAATATGTAGCAGTAACATCTGCATCCCGGACAGTTTGTATGTCAGATACAGCCCATGTATATAAAGATCTAGCAAAACCCATTTCACAATTTAAGGACAATTGGGTAGTGTAATAATACATGTAGGGGACATATAACTGCAGTTAATAGGAATGTAGTGTAAACTAGAAGGATATATAAGTTGTTAATGGAGCTATCATTTTCCACCCTACTGTATGTGCATAAAAAATGCAATTCCACACCTCAATGGGTATGTCTAATCTCAAAACATTTATTGAGACATATGTCCTATTGGTTTATAAATATCTGCATTTATTTTGATGCATGTGCCCTATTCAAATACCACAATATTGGTGGCCTGTTGCCATCAATTAAACCTGCATGCTGTTGTAATGTCCACTGTTGTTCTATATATACATGTGTCATGCTTACTGTTCAACTGTTGGAACTCTGGTGTGTTGGGTTAATGGGAATACTTCTGCATGCTGTTATAATTAATTGGGAATGCTGTTGACTGTTACTAACCCATATTTTCATTAAATCCTCCTAAACATAGAACACATGGGAAGGTCGGTCCCAGCGGACCCACCTTTCCCACCTCAGCTGGCGATGGCACCTGGCACCAGCAGGTCCGGTGCCCAGCCTGGGACCTCCTCCTCCATTGGCACTGTGCCACCTTCGGGTGGAAGTGCTGCAGGGGATGGGGCTCATCCCCCCATGCAAGCATGGGTGGAGGAGGGACACCTATCACCCTCTGAACGGTCCGGGCTGTGGTGCATAGGGAGATAAAGCGTTCTGTCTCTGATCCTCTACACCAGCTTGAGGCACGAGTGGCATGACTCATGGCTGAGCCTGCCCCTCCTACACAGCCCCCAGCACAGCCACCCTCTGGGCTGTGAAGGTGCAGTGGTGACTGCCCATGGGTGGGGATCTCAGTTCCACTGTTGCCATCTGTGGGCTCATGGGCTTGTGATTTCCAAACATCCTTCCCCGTCAATGGTGTTCACCCATCACATGTGTCATATTCCGCACCTGTATGCATCTTGTTTGTCTTGTCTATTTACCTCCCCAACCTACCTCCCCAAATATACCTACTTCTCCTACCCCACATTCCACTCTCACCTGAAAAAAAAAGGGCAATCTGCTCCCAACCAAAAATTACACCCCATACATAGCTGCCCATTTTGCACACATGTCCGCTGGACACATAAACTGATATTTAATTGGCAGTACAACATACTTTGTTGTACTCCCCCCTCTCACAGGGGTTGAAGGTTTCATATTTCCCTCCAAATTTATTGCATATGCACAGCTGTTGCTGTTAAAGAAATGGGCAGCTATGGACCTTCCCTACACCCGTCTTGCACATCCTGAGATGTTTTCCCTACTGTCTTTCCCTCTTTGTGCCCCTTTTTCACCACTTTCCTATCTCCCCTTTTCTTTTCTTTCAAAGAAATGAGCACGGGAGTTAGCGGGAGTAAGCACTATTAAGCAGTAGTTAGCGGGTTTGCACGAGTGTGCACTTAGCTAAGCATTGCTAAGCATCACGCAAACCCACGCAAACCCACTTACAACTGCTTAAAAGTGCCTTAGTCACTCTGTATGTCAGGGCCCTTGTTCTGCTCAGCAGCAAAATAAAACACCTCTGTCAGTCTCAAGCCCCGGTCCTTGTACACACTAGACTGAATGAAGTACCACTAAGCCACGGTAGACATACAACAAGTTGGTGCTGAAATAAATATATCATGCATCAGAATGAGTGAATGTAAAGGAAAAATAGGAATGCCATAACACAAATCTTGTTCTGTGGATCTTTACCAGCAGTTGTTGTTGAATTGCATTACATGACTGTGAAAAGAGAACCAACCATTCTAGCAGGAAATAATGTTACAGCAGCACTTTACAACCCCCACACAGTATCATAGCAGGGCAAACACTGGCATATCTGATTAGGGCAGAGGCCATACTTCCCAACTGTGATTAATTTTCAGGGATGTCCCTGATTTTGAAACAAATTCTAGCTGTGTCCCTCTGAATCCCTCTGAAAAGTACTGACATTAGGCAGAAAGGTGAGGAATTACACTTAATGAATAATGACAATAAGTAAGAGTTAGACACTGCTTTTACTTCAGAAAAGGTGAATTAATCCATATGCTCTGGTTCTCCCAAAGTCTCAACTTAATGTCTCTAATATTTTAAAGGTTTACCTCACTTTTCCTTACTTTTCCCTGAGTCTGTTCAAATATGTACCTGGGTGTTTGAGAGGCCTGGCAGAGGCAGACACACACAGGCATATCAGCTTTTCTGCTGTTACACACTGTGCAAATAGCTTTGGAAGGAGTTCCAGAAGCATATCCTTATGTAGGAGTACAACACTGAAATACCAAAGGATGTAGCCATGTACTGGTAGCAACCAACTGTGACAATGCCATTGTTCCAGTGCTGAAAAGACTGGTGTGGTGCACAGACAAAGAATAACAGGCTAACCTCTGGCTACCATCTGGATAGGTCCACAGTTGGGAGCTACACAAACAGACTACTTGCCTTGATAAACTAATAGGTACACAGCAACCCTTTAAGTCCAGCAAGATAAAATTCACACAATAATACATAATGCTCTCTGTACTGTTGCACCCCTACCCAAATGTACAATATACCTGTGTGTTCAGGGTCTACCAAGGATGTAGGAAGGCATACTCAGTACTGAAATTTGTCCAGTTTTCTTGAGTAGCCTGTGCTAATGTCAACACTAAAAAAGCACAAACTATTCAGAAGTGAGTAAATTAATATTCACAGTATAGCAGTTCACAAACAGTTTATGTGCCAAAAGAATACATCTCAATAACTACTTTTGTATGGCAGTTAATTGTATAATTAGAAAAGAAAGTACATACTCCCATGTATCTTGTGTTAGCTTTTGGAGGGGTGAGTACAATTCTACACTGACAAGTGTGTACTGGAAGCAGCAACATTCAGGTCTGAGTACAACATTCAAATCACTGGCTACACCCCTGGCTTCAGATATAAGAACTATACCAACCTTCTGACTTACAGTGATGTACACAGCAAACAAGCATGATCCCCATTTTGGAAAGCTGAGTTAGCAATTTATAGCACTGGGTTGCTATGACAGTGATTACTGCAGTTACCACACAGTAGGCTGCATGCAATTAGCAAATGGTGGCCACCAATTGGTGCAGAGGCCATCACATGCACATGTGAAAATACCTATAAAAGCAGGCTGTAATTGCTGCCCACAAACTCAGTCACTCTATTGCAGAGACTGAGACAGAGAGAGACAGAGGGAGAGAGAGAGAGAGAGAGAGAGACAGTGAAAAGCAAAAGGTAAACGGAAAATAAATAATACCAACTCGTACAAAGGAACGGTATGTAACAGATATGTATTTACTGGCATGTAGTAGATGTTTTTGAAGAGTACTCTACATAATGTGAACCATTCATATGTGGCAGCAGTACGTATCTATGCACAGATGTCCTGCTTAACTACTGCCATGGACAATTCAGTGTGTAGCTGTGTGCAGTGGGACATAACTGTGAAATATGTAGCTCAGCATTAAATGTCAAATATCTGATCCATGTTATCTGTGTTATGTACAGTAGTGTGGACAATGGCTGTTTGGGGGATTTGCGCAAACATTTATATAAACATGGTTGTGACAGAGTAACACAGGCATGATAGTCATATTAAAGTTTAGCTTAGCATTGGCAACTGCTGTACCAGGCTAGTATGCTAATCTAGCATTTGTAGCTATATATACCCCCTCTAATGTTACTGTGTGTTCACATGTGACACCTGTTCATGTTGCAGCAAGGCCCAACAGTTCAGTTGTGAGGTCCAGGGACTTACAACAGTGTGGACCTTGTGTGTGTATGGCACACACATATGGAGAGATATATATGTGTCATATATATTAACATCTGTATATGTGCATAGAGCAAGGGACATATTGCAACTGTTTGTGAAGGGTGGACATATATATGTTGGTGAAGGTTGTTAAGTGCATATTTGTATGTAGGTTTTAGTGTGTGACAAACAAGACAGCTTACAGTGCTGGTATATGACATGTGGTGGTTCAACACTGTGTGTGTTTTGTTCAGTTTGCAATGTTGCAGCCAGTGAGGCCTGCTAAAGTTACCTGGGCTGAGAACACTTTCAATGTATTTCTCACAAGACTGTGCAATATTATTACATTACTGTATACCTCACATCTTTTGTATAATTGATATTCCCACCATGAAAGGTGGACTATATATGTGCCTATATGTATATGTATATGTACACCAATGGATGTGTATATGTATTATATATATATATATATATATATATATATATATGGAGTCATATATAGTCATACACACCCACATCTACTTGTTGCAATAGATTCTATGTAAAGTTGACTGAGTGTGATGGTCAATGTGTTGGTGAATGTGTCACATATGTGTATTTGTGGGATAGCTTAGTGGGAAACTGTTTCTGTCATGATATTATGTGTCCTTGCTTTGATCCCAGCAAAAGCTGTGTATGCTGTTGCTAGGTAGATAAAGCACTATGTCATACAGTCTGATGTAGTCCCTTGGTGTTAACTGGGGTGTGTCACTGGAGGCTAAAGCACTACATGTATGCTTATTGATTGGTACTGATGTTGAATCCAAATCCTGTATGAACTGTAATACTACTTGAAGCTGTAGGCCTAAACAGCAAAGTATGGTGTATGTCCACATTGCTTGGAACCACTGTTTTGTGTGGTCCCTGTACTCCTCACAGATTACATTCCTCAGGCTTAAGGTTTTGTAAGTACTGACACACAGTACTGTATGGTACACACGTAAAGCTTATCTGGGTTGCCATACCTTTGTGTCTTGTAATTATGTCTGATGTGTGTGTGGGTATGCCTGTAACATGTCCTCTGTCATATGTGTGTTACAAGATATAACTGCATATCTAGCAACATTTATAGTTTACTACAGCAGTATGCCACCTATATCCACAACTGTGCACATATTTTGGCCATGGGTTTGCCATCAGCAAGTTGTGTGGTATAATGGTAATAGTGTAACTGGACTTTACAAACATTGCGATGGATGACATATTTCTTTATGCATCCGCTTGATCTATACCTTCTGTGGCTAGGTGGTGTATTGTGTTGCATATAGTGTGCCATATACTGTTGTATAGTCTTATATAGTGATTTTATTTTGTTGCTGTGCAGAACATGGTTTATTATATAGAGCATGCCAGGCACTTTCAAGCAGTTGTGGGGTGAGCACTGATAAGTGGTATTAAAAGTGTTTAATCTCAGTCAGCTAATAGGTTGCTATATATGGCAGTTCAGTGATATCTGTACTGTATAATATTAAGTGTGCCATATGACTTGCTCAGACATATTTTTTCTTTGTCTTAAAGGGATCACGGCCCACCATCGTAATCCTAGCTACAGTAATGCTGAGGATGACATTATTACCAGCTGTCTGATTCAGCACTACAGCCTACTATTCTCGAGAACCAGCCAAGACCAGCATGAGCGTACTGCACTGTGGCAAGATGTTGTCCGGAGGGTAAATGACATAGGCATGCATAACCAGACATATGAGCAGGTACGCCATCACTGCAGTGATTTACTTAGATATGTCCGGCAGCATGCTTCTGATGTCTGTAGACAACAGCTTGCAACAGGTGGTGGGGTTAACATCCATCCCCCCCTCACCAAAGTGGAGGATCTGCTCCTGAGCCTGGTGACACCTGTCCAACAACAACAGCAGACATTTACCTTGATGGAGGTTGGGGCCACCCAGCAAGAACACATGGAGCGTGCAGGTAACATGGCATATCTGTAGACTACTGTTACCTCTATTAGTAGATCATGCATATGTGAGATGTGTACTGTGTAGTTAGAAGATGTAAAGCCTGTTGTTGTGCAATACTGATCATTTGGAACATAATCTATAGGCCTGTGAATGTAAACAATGTAAACTGTTGTACTACTGTAAGGTTGTAAACCCACAGTAGCAATGCCACAGTTGTCGACACTGACAAACTGTCTCATATCCATGTAGGTCCCTCTGGTGTGACAGCAAGGCAGCGGACACATGCTGGTGAGTGTGTTCTACATTTATTATTGCAAATAAAAAGTGCATGTCGTAGTTAAGGCATAGGCCATGTACACATGTAACACACCTATGCATAATGCATGCTGTGCATGTTTGCTGTGAGACTACGCACATCTCAGTAATGTGATTATCTGCCTCAAACACATGCAATACACAGACCATCTCAAACAAATGTGGCTACACTGTAATGACCATTGGATAGGCAGAGTCGATACACATGCACACAACATACACAACTATGTCATACACAGAACATGTTAACATGCTACACATGAAGTATTCACAAACCCTCTGTAAAGTCACACTCCAGTATCCCAAATGTCATCCACACAGCACACATAATATACCTGAGGGGTAGAGGCCTATCATGGGGCAGTGAAACACACTGCAACACACAACACATTCATGCTAGGCAATGCTCCTTATTGGCCTCCTTACAAACCCATGTAACAACTGGCTGTGAAATGGTGAATGTAGCCATGGTAGTGCAGCTCTGGTACAGCATGATAGGTGCTGGTTTGGGACACATTTGTAGCCTTGAGTGACCACATGATGCTTCATGATGATGGCTTATGGTGCTACACCCCATCCAGTTATTGTAACCACAGTACTACACATAGCTTTCATTGTTATAGACCTCAATGTTGTGTGTGGGCAAACATATGCACCTATAAACAATATGCATACCAATCACCATTTGCACAACCGACACATATATGTCTTGTAATGCTATTGTGTGGCTAGGTCATATGACACACATTGGGTATGTGTGATGCTTACATATGCAGTTGTGTTTTAGCATGCCATGTCATGGATGACACTGGCATGTCCACAATATGATCTGCACTCACCATAACTACTGTACACTGGCTACGTGGACCAAAGGTATTCCATCAGTTATACATGCACCACTGATCTTGTGTGTATACACATCATGCATGAGCTAAAACTGTGTCCACAATTATTTGCTAAAGACACAGAGGCTCTAATCAGAATTGGATATCTGTGTGACACACAGATACACATCCAGCCATGGTATGTATATCTGTGAGTGATGGTGCACAGTACATTAAAGAGTTTTTAATACTTAGACAGCAATGTTGTGTCCATGTATACATTGCATTCCAGGGGGAGGCCAATCACCGAACAACAAAACACATGCATCAAAGCCATGTATACTGTTAGTAACAAGGACTGTCTACACTCGCACTGCATGCTGTTGAGCAACACATGTCCTGCATGCTGACATGTGTGATATGACTGTTTGGCCTGTGATACTGTACCCCACTATCAACTGCTTTTGAGTATGTTCTGAGATTGCTGGTGGTGTGTGTGTGTGTGTGTGTGTGTGTGTGTGTGTGTGTGTGTCTGCTTTAGTGAGGAGTGTATTTGTGTGCATGTGTTCATGTGTGCATGTGTTCATGTGTGCATGGGTGCATGTGTTCATGTGTTCATGTGTGCATGCGTTCATGTGTGCATGTGTTCATGTGTTCTGACATCATGTACAGGTCTTAATGTGTGTTTTCTGTTTTACTCTCACAAGTGCTGAGGTTGGGCTGGTTCAGTGCAGCAGGGAACCTGATGTCACTGACACAAATAGTGATAATGAGGATAGGTGTGTTGAGGCACAGGCATGTTTGTCAGGGTCTGTTGTTGGGCCCCCAATTGACAGTACACAAGTCTTCACCCCATCCATGCACACAGTCATACTGCCTGTACATCCATCATCACCAATGCCCTTAGCAGAGGGACAGTGTACAGTCAGCAATGGCCAGGACAGTGTGGTATCTATGGCACATGCATCAGGACACATCAGCCATAGCCAGATGTCTGGAATGGTACCACATAGGCAGATGTCCAGGGGTTCTCGTCAGATCACTGCTGGTCATCATGCCCCTGGCATACATGCCACAACTCTTACAACCACACGCATGTTCCTGGCTGTCATGGAGGCACAGGCATGTATGGAGCGGTACACCAGACAGGGACTAAGGGCACAGAGGGCTCATAACACCTCTTTAAATGACAGTATCCATGACCTAGCAGGTGCCATCCGTAATTATACTGAGGTCATTGATGGACATTGGGGTGAGACATTAAATGTCCTCCACAATGCCATGTCCATGTGTCAGGACAGTGCGGGACAGATGAAACGTTGACGTGGATGTATACCAGCAGCATCATCAGCTGGCAGTCACCATGGATGTCCATCAAGTCATAGCCGCTCCCATAGTGCCATTACCAGCCCCAGCAATGTTGGGGGTGGGCTGTCCATAGACCGTCCTGGAAGACCACGTGCACATGGCTCTGGCCAGGCCCAGCAGGGACCTGGATCCAGTGTACTTATGTCAACCTCTGAGGATAGTACCCAGTCTGGATTAGTACCTGATACTGTCTGTAGCACCCCTGCCAGGCACAAGTCCCGTATCCACGGCCAGAGACGGTGATCTGTAAAGCCTGCCAGGTACAGTCTGTAGCTGTCCCACAAATCCCTGTATATGACAGCCACATGGTGGAACTGTATGCATGCAGATACACACACATAAACCAGACACCTAGGGCAAACACATACCCGCACACATTACATCCACATTGGCCCATAACAGTACTCTTGGCCCTCACACACACACTCACACACATATGTTGATTGTATGGCTCAATGTAGGCCTCTGGCAAACCAACAACACACCCTGTGCATATGATGAAACCTGTGCCACCTCCTGTCATCTGTAACATTGATGCAGGAACAGGCTAACATGGTGCTGATGCACAGGGTGACTTTATAACAGAATAGAAATGTTAGCATATTGTCAGCAGTAAAGCTTAATGATATCCTTGAAGGTGTAGCTGAGCAGGCATGATGCATTAAAGCTATAATTATCAATGTAGTATTATTTACACCAGTGTTTATTCCAATTGTGTATTGTCTGCCCATGTGCCATTTGGCTGATGTGTGTAGTTTTGTTAGCATGTGTTAGAGAGTGGACAGTAAGTGTGGAATGTGTGCAGCACAGATTTG
Organism: Protopterus annectens; assembly: GCF_019279795.1. NCBI lineage: Eukaryota > Metazoa > Chordata > Ceratodontiformes > Protopteridae > Protopterus > Protopterus annectens. The sequence goes on from NC_056729.1 coordinate 1,498,887,881, forward strand.
CAGGTGTACATTTGTGAACATGGTTGAGGTGCACTGTCTGCATGTACGTGCATACTGGACACATGGGCAGGGTGACATGACCTGTATTAGACAGTGTTAACACTCCATAGTTTCTATTGGTGGCCAGTATGCATTGTACTACACACATTTTGGAACTTGAGTAAACGTGTGTGTATGACACGGTTTGACACTGTGCTGTGGGTGAAACTGTTACTATCTGTCATTGGTTTGCATTCTGGTAGTATACATAACCTCAACAGCCTGACCATAAACAATTGTTAGATGATGTCTTGACAACTCACACAGATGTAGGACACACAGTAACATTTGCAGCCTTCAAGTACTATTCTATGCCAGTAACCAGTGGTATTCACCTGCACTCAGTCCTGGGACCACTCCTGTTTGGCATATAGCTTTCTTAGGTACAAGCAAACACAGTAGGGATATGTCTGGCCACATTTGGCAATGCATACTGTGGGCTATAATGCATTCTCCAGATGACACACACATCCTCCAAAAGGTTATCATACAGACAGATACCTGGTGTCAAACCCATGCTGTAAAGCTATAAGCCAAATAAAGCATAGTCATCCACTTTTACAAAACATAGTATCCCCAGAGTACCATATAGGTAGTAGCCCCCAAAATGTTGAACAGGAACTGATGTATACATAGAGCCATGTGTTACGTCATCTCTCCTTTGATAATCACATCTCCAAAGGGTTTTGGAAATCCCTCTGTGGATCACATAAGCAATAAGGGGTCTGCATGCATATCCACAAAGGTTGTTGCACACCTATAATAAATAGCCATCTTTGACAGACCTTGCTGCTTTTGAACAGATTTCAAATATACCTCAGGCATAAACCCTCACCCACGCTATTCAATAGAAACCATAATGAGTGTATGTGAAATGGATGACGTAGGCCAGGGATCACTGCAGTGGCTAGGCTTGTCACAAGCACACAGATGTGACCTAAGGTCTGGAAAGTGGCAGCACACTCTGGCAAAGATAACAGATGTGTTCATGGAGAAAGCAGGGTTCCCACCTATGAAATAATTGAGGTCACATGTATGTATATGTATTTGCCACACAGCTACCTGACGTGTAATGCACATACTGTTGTCATTGTGATATGTCATACAGTAGTAAAAGCAAAACCCACATCACATTGACCAACAGTATCACACACACAGTCACCAAGTGCAGGATTCAAACCCTTATCTAACTACCTTATGATACTAGAGCAGTACACATTAACATGATGTACTATAACCATTACTGGAAGCTGTCCATTCCACAGGTATATTTGTAGGATGGTGGCATCATCAGACTTGACAAAGATGAGTATACCACTTTTAAGGTGTTTCAGTAGTCTTCAAAAATGCAGCTCCTCTCCAAGGAGACACACACACTCTCATGCAGTTGGCAAGTGCAGGATTCAAACCCCTACCTAACTACTTTATGATACTAGAGAAGTATGCATTAACACAATGTGCTATACACATTACTGGGAGCTCTTCTTTCCACAGGTATAGTTGTAGGATGATAACATCATCAGACTTAACAAAGATAAGTATACCCCTTTTAAGGTGTTTTAGTAGTCTCCAAAAAGGTTGGTCCTTTCTAAGGAGACACACACACACACACTCTCATACAGTTGTCAAATGCAGGATTCAAACCCCTACCTAACTAGGTTTATGATACTAGAAGTAGCACACATTAACACAACGCGCTATACACATTACTGGGAGTTCTCTTTTCCAAAGGTATATTTGTAGGATGGTGACATCATCAGACTTGACAAAGATAAGTATACCACTTTTAGGATGTTTTAGTAGTCTCCAAAAAGGTTGCTCCTCTCCAAGGAGACACACACACACTTGTCAAGTGCAGGATTCAAACTCCTACCTAACTACTTTATGATATTAGAGGAGTGCGCATTAACACGACATGCTATACACATTACTGGGAGCTTTCTTTTCCACAGGTATATTTGTAGGATGTTGACATCATCAGACTTGACAAAGATAAGTATACCACTTTTAGGGTGTTTTAGTAGTCTCCAAAAACGTTGCTCCTCTCCAAGGAGACACACGCACACTCTCATACAGTTGCCAAGTGCAGGATTCAAACCCTACCTAACTACTTTATGATACTAAAGGAGTATGCATTAACACAACGCACTATACACGTCACTGGGAGCTTTCTTTTCTACAGGTATATTTGTAGGATGGTGACATCATCAGACTTGACAAAGATAAGAATACCACTTTTAAGGTGTTTTAGTAGTCTCCAAAAAGGTTGCTCCTGTCCAAGGAGAGACACACACACACACACACTCTCAGCAAGTACAGGATTCAAACCCCTACCGAACTTCTTTATGACATCACAGCAGTATGCATTTACATGACGTGCAATACACATTACTGGGAGTTCTCTTTTCCGCAGGTATATTTGTAGGATGGTGACATCATCAGACTAGACAAAGTGGGTTACATTAGGTGACATTAGGTGGGCTGCATAGAAGGAATTTCTAAACACTTTGGCAATGTGATCATCAAAGGAGAGTTTACTGTCTACCTGGGTCCCCAGGGCCATAATTACATTCTCCGTACATACTGGATTACCACCTGTGTGGTAATTTGTGTGCACTTTGTTTTATCCAAAGGGGATGACTATGCATTTTTTGGCATTCTGCTTGAGGGCATTGTTTTGACACCAGGTATCTGTCTCTGTAAGACCCTTCTGGAGGATGTCTGTGTCAGCCGTAGAGTCGATTATGGATCACAGTTAGCAGTCATCTGCAAACTTGTTCAGCCATACTCCTCACATGCTTGCCTGTACCTCTGAGCAGTATCTGCTGAACATGTGGGGTCCCAGGACCAAGACCTGTGGGATGCCATTTGTGACTGGTTTAGAGTCGGACATGGCACCCGCAACTCTGAACATGTGTGTTTGATCTGTGAGCCAGTTGGCCACCCATCCTGTGACATAGGTGTTAATGTTCAAGCTGGTAAGCTTGTCCATGATGCCAGAGTGGGGAATGGTGTCAAAGGCCTTAGTGAGGTCCAGGTGGGCTGTGTGGGCTACTTTTACCTCCATTTGTGTCCTTGGTAACTGTTTCAAAGCAGTCAACTAGGTTTAGGAGGCAGGATCTGCCTTTAACAAAGTCAAGTTGGGTAGAGTCCAGTGTTTGTAGGTTCCCAATGTCTCTGTTTATGGGTTCCATGATAATTTGCTCCATAGCTTTGCAGACCAGGCTGAATAGGCCTATAGGGCAATAGTTTCCAGGTTTTGTTGTGGTACCACCTTTGTGGAGCTGGATGACTGTTGCTGTATGCCATTCTTTGGGTACATAGCCTGTGGTAAGGTTGAGTCTGGACAGTGAATGTAGGTGAGGGTGTAGTTCCTTTTGGGGCTGGTGTAAGATGCAGCCTGGGACACCATCCAGTCCCATTGATGTTGTGTTCTTAGCTTTGGAGAGGGCTGTTTTTACCTGCATGTCCATGAAGTCTGGGGCTCTGCATTCTTCTGGGATGGACACAGGCCCTTTTGGGGGTGATGGGGGAGTTTGCACTGAACTTGTCTGCCAGGATGTGGGCAATGTCAGTTGGTTCAGTGTATTTTTTGCCATTTTGCAATAGCTGACAGCATATTTGAGAGTTGCCACCTAAATGTTTGGTATAGCTAACGAAGGCTTTGTGGTTGTTATTCTTACATTCCTTGGCAATTTGTCTTTAGAAACTGGCCTTGGATTATTTTATGAGCAATCATTGTTTCTTCCTAATAATGATCAGTGATGCCTTTCCTTTTGTGAAGTTTGCTCTATCATGTGTTCGTTTCCTCCTTCTGTTGTATAGCTTATTTATGGGCAATGACCACCAGATTGGTTTCTTATTTTTGGAGGAGTGCGTCTTGGTTTTATTTGGGATGTCTCGATCCATGCATCCCTGTAGATGCTCATAGAATGCACTTGTAAATGATTCAGCAGATTGCATAGAATTATCCTATAGCAAGGGGGCTTTGGAACTTTCCACTTTGGTCTTGAGAAGTGTGCAGTTTGCTTTTGAAAATTTCTTCACAGTGGTTTCCTTGACTGGGGGGGAGGGGGTGTGTGGATGTCCAGTGTGATTACTTTATGATCTGATATTACCAGCAAGGGCTTTATCTCTGTTGTGGAACACTGGTACCCTATGTTGGTGATGATCAGGTCCAGTATGTTGTCACCTCTAGTGGGCATGGTGACCAGCTGTTCCAGGGCATTTGAGTTTTTAAACTCTAGGAAGCATTGGGCAAAGAACGTTGTACACAAGTAATTCTCCCAGTCAATGTTTGGGTAGTTGTAATCTCCTCATATAATGGTGTTTGGTAGGACCTTTATATTTTCCACTGTTCTCAGGAATACCAAGTGAGATTCCTGAGACAAGGTAGGTGATCTGTAGCAGGCTACAATCTGATAAGCAGCTTTGCCCAATGTTAGTTGCACTTGCATGGTCTCCAAGGCCTCATGCTGTACCACTAACCTGTAGGTGTGGGTATCTATAAGCTAAATGGATACACCCCTTCCTTTTGTATTTCACTATGGGTTTTGGGGCCGAAGATCAGAGGGATTGTGAGTGTTTTATGTGGAGCATGTCCAACAGCTCTGTGTTTGACATAGCTTTGTATGTTAGGCAGAGATCACCTCTGAGTTGGCGATATGCGAGAGAGTGCAGCTGGAGCATTTTGAGATGGTCTGTGTATGGCATGTATTTCAGGCCACTAATGCTCTTTGTGAGGTATTTCTGCAGGCTTTCCAGTTGTTGTAGATGTCTTGTGAGGTACATAGCAAAAGGGGTGTTGTACTCTATTGTGGATCTAGTGAGTGATGAGTAGAGGGGAACAATGTCCTCTTCTGTTCTGCATGAGACACCTTTTGTGATGAGGTATGCCACGTAGAAGGATTTCCTGACTACTGTGGGGATGTGATTATCACAGGTGTGTCCACTGTCCACCTGCGACCCAAGGTCTCTTATCACACTTTCAGTGTTAAGTATACTTCCACCTATGTTGTAGTTCATGGCTACAAAGTTTTTACCAAAGGGGATGACAATGCACTTTTTGGCATTGAGCTTGAGGCCATGGCTTTGACACCAGGCATGTGTCTCAGTGAGGCCATTTTGTAGGATGTCCACATCTTTAGTAGTTTCAATTATGGCTCCTAGTTTGTCATCTGGAAACTTCATTAGCCGCAGACCTTCCATGTTAAAGTTTACTTCAGGGAAGTAGATACCAAACAGGACAGGACCCAGGACTGAACCCTGTGGTACTGCACTTGTCACTGGTCCAAAGTCGTACTTGGAGTCTGCTACTTTCACAGTGTGTGTTCTGTCAGTGAGCCAGTTGGCAACCCATCTTGTGACATAGCAAATTATACCTAGTTTAGTGGGTTTATCTATAATTCTAGAGTGGAGGATGGTGTTGAAAGCCGTGGCAAGATCTACATAGGCTGTGTGAACCACCTTACCCTTGTCTACGGTTCTGGTGACTGCTTCAATGATGTCTATCAGGTTTAGGAGACATGATCTGCCTTTTACAAACCCAACATGGTTGTGGTCCAGAGTTTGGAGATTACCAATGTCTTTTTTTATAAGTTATATGATAATACATTCCATGGCCTTGCAGAGCAGGCTCATCAGGCTAATGGGGAGCTAGTTACTGGGGTCCGTGGTGACTCCCCCCTTGTGTAGTGGGATAACCATCGCTGTGCGCCATTCAGCAGGCACAAAGCCTGAGGTGAGGCTATGACTGAACATGGTACATAGGTGTGGTGCCTGTTCATTCTGTAGTTTGTGTAGAACACAGCCTGGGATGTTATCTGGTCCCATGGATGCTGTGTTACTAGCTTTGGAGAGTGTTTTATACCTGTGCAGCTGTGATGACAGCAACTTTGCAGTCTTCCATTGTAGAGATGTGCTCTTTCATGGGTGAGAGGGGGGTAAAGTTAGCACTGATCCTATCTGCCAGGATGTTGGCAATATCAGTTGGGTCTGTATATTTAGTGCCATTGTGCTGTAACTCAGAGCAGATCTGAGTGTTGCCATTGAGATTCTTGACATAGCTATAGAATGCTTTGTGGTTGTCTTTAGAATCAGTGTCGATTTTGTTTTCATAACTAACTTTGGAGGATTTTATCAGGGATCACAGCTTCTTACTGATGTTGACCATGGAGCTCCTCCCCTCATGGGATTTTACCCTCTTTTGCAAGTTTCTTCCTTCTGTTGTGCAGTTTGTTTATAGCAGGGGAACACCAGATTGGCTTCCTTTTCTTGGAGGATAGTGTCTTGGTTCTGTTTGGGATAGCACGATGCATGCAGTCATGTAAGTGCTTATAAAGTGCAATTGTGAATGATTCAGTAGTCTTAACTGTATTGTCCATCTGCATGGGTGTCCTGCAGTTCAGCACTTCTGTCTTAAGAAGCATGAAGTTGGCTTTGGAGACATTTTTAACATGGTTTCCTTAATGGGGGTGTGGGTCCAGAATGTGGATATGTAGGGTAATTAGCTTATGGTCAGATGGGACCAATGAGGCGCTGACTTTAGGTGTGGAACACCGGTCATGCAGGACAAACCAAACCCTGTAACCAACTCAAATAACCACAAAGTGAGCTAAATGCTACTCATTGCCAGAAGTCTCAGCCTCCAGATGCACACACTTGAGGCACTTCTCATTATGGAGAATATTGATATCTGTGCAGTAACAGAAACGTAGTTCAAGGCTCCAGACAGCACACCAGCACTTCCAGGATACTACTCATTCCATACCTTCCAGCATCAGAACCTGAATCATAGTATATAGGGTGAGGATGTATCTATATTCATCAAGGATACCTGCACCTCTCTCTACATGCTCTCTACAGGATATGTACCCATAGAATGTTGCACAGCAATGTTCTTCACACTCCACAGGGGTGGAGCCAAAAAAAACCCTTGACATTCATGCTCTATGAGCCTGATGAGTGTGTTCTGCAAGGCAATGGAGCCAATCATAATGGAAGTCAACAATATAGAGATCGGGAACCTTCACACAGCTGAGCACACCCAGTTTGGCTTTGTCAAATGCAGAGCATGCCTCCTGAACTGAGAGGATTTCTTTGACAGTTACCCAAGCTACAGATGATTGAAATGAGCTCAACACAGCCTACCTATACCTCACTTAGGCCTTTGACACCATTCCCCAGTCAGGTATCATAGATGAACTCACCAACCTGGCCATGAATCCATACATCACAAGATGGATTGCAAACTGGCTCGCAGATAGATCCCACACATTAAGAGTTGCTGGCTACATGTCAGACTCTACACTGGTAATGACTGGTGTCCCCCAGGGTTCAGTCCTGGGGTCCCTCCTGTTTGGTATAGACTTCTCAGATGTACATGCCAACACAGGAGGGTTGTGGTTGACTATGTTTGTTGGGAACTGTAAAGTTTTTGCCATAATAGATTCCCCGGAAGACAGACATATTCTCCAGAAGGGACTCTATGAGACAGATGTGTGGTGTCAGAATCATGGCCTCAAGCTCACTGTGGAGGAATGCATAGTGATCCTCTTTGTTGAAAACAAAATACCCACAAACTACCACATAGGTGTTACCCCCTTAAAAATGACAAGGTGATAAGGGATCTGGGGACACAAGTAGATAGTCATCTTTTCTTTGACAACCATGTTCCCAAAGTGATTGGGAGATCCTATGTGGCCCACCTAATCAACAAAGGGTTTGCATCAGGATCCAAAGAGGTAGTGTTGGCACTCTACTCTTACGTCTTCAGACCCATCATTGAGTACAGTGCACCATTTTGGATGTACTCGACTTAGCATATCCAGCAGCTGTAGAGACCACATAGGTACCTCACCAAGAGGTTAACTGGCCTCAAACAGTTGTGTTATGCAACACAACTGGTAAAACTAAATCTGTTCTTCGTTGTGTACCACCTACTCAGAGGCACACTCTGCATAACATACAGAGCCATGTCCAACACATAACTGTTGAACATGCTCCATCTACAGATAACAACATTGAGTCACCCTACACATTCCAGGGATATAAACCTCATCAGAACGATGAATACAACATGCTGGTGGGATAAAGTACCATCCCAGACACTTGCCTTACTGTGAAACAGATCCCCAATGTACATCAGACAGAACTCCTTGCTGACACTCTTCAATTGGAACCTTAATGAGTGGATGGGAAACAGACAATTCATGCCAGGCATCACATCAGCAGCCCCACTAGAAAGGGGCTTAGGGTACTAACTATTAAAACTAGGCCTTGGGAGACTACCCAATGGTGTGGTGAAAGCTGCACAACTTGCGTGGGCTGATATATGCCTTCGTGGAGATAGTCTACAACATACCTATGAACCTATGTGACAGGTACATGTCTACAGATAGTAGATGTGTACTTCAATGTACAGTCATGTTGTACAGCAGGCACATGGACCACATACACTGTAATGCTTACAGATACTGGTGGCTGTTATGTATGGTGGGAGAGATGTGCACCTCATGTCTTTCGTGCCATTGGGATGTGTGCTGGGTGGGACAGTCCTGGATGGCTCCCTGTCATGGTCACCCTCTTACACACATCTCTGCCCATCCATCTTTGGCTTATTATACTGTGTTCCCCCTACATATATATATATATAGGTACATAGGTAGGTAATAGGCTATCTGCCTGAAGGCATATATTGATATGGCCAGAGTGTGCAGCTATCACCACCTATGGAGTTAGTTCCCTAGGCCTCTGTGTAGTAGAGCTGATGAAGTGATCCATGGTGTGACAGTTCAGTTTCACATACACTCATCAAGGCTCCTCTGGAAGAGTGTCAGTGAGGGACTCAGCTTAATGTCGGTTGGGAGCCAGTTCCAAAGCAAGGGAAGTCTGTGAGTTAGTAATGTATCCCTCCAACATGTTCTATTTAATGTTGCGATGATGATATCCCTAGAGCATGTGGTACAGTGAGCTGAGGTTTACTTCAGATAGCGCATGTACATCAGTTCTGCATTGGACATGGACCTGTCTGTTGGGCAGAGATCTCCTGAGTAGACAGTATGCAACAGAGTACAGATTGAGTTAAATTCAGTCTTCTTGCATGAGGCAACTGTTTGAGGCCAGTAATCCTCTTGTTGAGGTACTTCAGTGGTCTTTCCAGCTGCTGAAGGTGCCTAGTCAGATTCATCGCAAGTGTGTTGTGGTACTCTCTGACGGGTCTGATGACTGATGAGTAGAGGGAACCTTCTTTGACCTACATGCAAAGACCTTGGCAGTTTGTGGGAACACATAGCATGATTTTCTAACCACTTTGTGAATGTGTTTCTGGAAGTAGAGATGACTATCCACATGTGTCCATAGATCCCTTATTATCATCTACATATTTAGGGTGTTGGCACCTATGTGGTATTTGTATGACTGTAGCTAGAGGCCATAATTTTGACACCACATCTATCTGACTGAGACACTTTTTAAGGATGTCTCTGTTGTCCCAAACATTGGTTATGAGAGCTTTTTTGCAGTCATCCACAAACTTTGCTAAACATAGCCCTCGTGTGTTTGACTGTATTTCTGAAAAGTATACACCAGACAGGAGGGGTCCCAGGACTGAGACATGGGGGACAGCAGTTGTTACCACCTTGAACAGGAGTCCACAATTCTTACCTTGTGGGATCTATCTGTGCCCCAGTTGGCAATCCATCAGATGACATACATACTTATGCACAGGTTGTTGATTTTGTGGATGTTGGAAAAGGCTTTTCAAGGTCTATATGGGACGTGTGTAGCTCATTTCATTGATGTATGTCCTGGGTGACTGCCTTGAAAACAGTCTAGCAGGTTCGGGAACCATGATCTGCCCCTGACCAAACAAAAATTGGTAGGGTTGGGTGTTTGTAGGCTCACAATAGCTCTGTTTATGAGTTCCATCATGATGGACTCCATGGCCTTGCAGATCAGGCTTAATAGGCTTATAAGACAATAGTTCCCATGGTCTGCTGTGCACCAACACTTGTGGAGTGTGCCAAACGTTGCAGTAATGCATTCAACAATTTCATATCCTGTACAGAGGGTGAGTCTCAACAGACTGTTCAGGTGCAGGGTCTGTTTGTTTTGGAGTTCACATATGACACAGCTAGGGAAACCATGTCATCCCATAGACGCCATGTTTTTAGGTTTGGAAAGTGCTGTTTAACCATTGTATATGTGATTTCTGGATTTTCACAATCTCCAGGTATGATTATGGGCCCTTTTGTCAGTCAGAGGGGGGTAAATATGTTTGAACCTGTCTGACAAGATGTTGGCAATGTCAGTCATGTACATGTATTCATTTACAGTTTGCACTGACTCAGAACATATATGAGTTTACATTGATATTTATGACAAAGTGAAAGAAAGCTTCATGGTTCTCTATGGACTCTTTGACGATATTTTTGCCAAAACATGGATTGGATAATGTTAGGAGTGCTCATTGTTTATTGATGATACTGATCAGAGATTTATTGATCTTCTTTGAATTTTCACTTTCTTTGAACAACTTAAGTACTTGTAGTACATAGTTTGATTATGACAGGAGTCCAATATATTATATGGGTCTGTTTTCATATAACTGTGTGAGCAAGGCAGGATTGGTGAATAGTGACAAGTTTCTGGGGTAAGAACTGCAACTGCCAGATATGGGTGGCCCACTGCTGTACTCAGACATTGCCTAAGTGTATGAGCATGCCCAGTAAGACCTTTCAGTATGTTGTTAACTGACATTTGCTTCATTTATTTAAGTGTGTGAGCATGCCCAGTATGACCTTTCAGTATGTTGCTGACTGAAATTTGCTAAATTTGTTTGTGTGTGTGAGCATGCCCAGTATGGACATATATACTATATGTGTGTGAAAAATCAAGTTGGTTTTTACTTCCGGGCTCACCTTTGTGTTGTACATCGACAGGAAGCACGCTGTGCCTGCAGGGCTTCCATGAGTCACTTTACATAGACTTATCAGCATTTCTACATACAGGGGGGACAGCTATTATTTGTACATTTATACCCGGGGGGCACACCTGATTGTTACTGTGGGTGTACATAGGATGAGGGGTTCACCTGACACTTATACACATTTGCTAGTCCTGCACTGCTATGTCAGGTACTCAGTTTCAGTCTGTACTGTTGCCTATCGTACTGACTTGAGGTATACTACTGTACTATAGATCTTAGCTTCCAATTTCACGTATATTAGTTTGTGACTTCATAGCCTACCCAACCCACATCACACTGCCCTGCCTGCTGTTATCTGTCTGAATAGGCCTGGGGGGAAGTTACTCATATGCCTCTTCAGAGGGCATGATACAGCGTTTGTTTGTGTTTGCATTAGTCTACAATTGTCCTGCTGTGTCTGTGCCAGTGAAATGCTGTCATGGCTTAGTGGTTCAGTACTGTGACTATAGTGCGCAGTATCCTGAGTTCGAGCCCTGTCACTGCTTTTTATTTTCCTGCTGGGCAGACCTGACTGGTTAAAGAACAGTAAAGCAGTTGTGAGCGTGTTTACCTGACTTTGCTCGACTTTGCCTGACTTTGCCCAACATTGCTCAACGTTGCCCGAAGTTGCGCTAGTTTGCGTGGCGAGCAGCTCCCCGCAATTGTGCTTAAATATGCTAAATTGTGGTAAAATGTGCTTAGTGCTGCTTTATATTGCTTAAAACAGAGCAGTTATGCCTCAGATGGTGCTGCAGGGCTGCCTATGTCGGATGCACATAGTACACTCCCTATACATGTTTGCAAACAGGTAGTGTCAAGTTAGGCATCCCTTTTATTGTATGTGCGAGTCAGAGAGAGGTGTCATTTCCAGGGTTCCTACTGAGTCAGTGTATGTGCTACGTGTTGCCTCTTTGCCAAGGCCAAGGCATACTGGGCACGCCTCCTTCTGCCTACTGGGGCAAGCTCAGGTTGTTCCTCCTCTGAGTCACGCTGTGCCTGTGCATGCCTTGGCAATGGTAGGGGGCTGTTTGGCCCTACCCCATGCTGTTCCTGCTGCAGCTGTTTTCACAGGATCATATTGTCTAGCATGGCACATACCATGACAATTTGGGTACATGTAGTTGATGAGTACTGCAAGGCTCCACCAGATGTGTCCAGGCACTGGAATCGTGACTTGAGCATCCCAAACACACGCTCAATAATGTTTCTTGTTTGTGCGTGTGCCCTCATTATGGAGGTCTTGTTTGGGTGTGTGTGCATTTCTGATGGGTGTCATCAGCCATGGCTCCAGTGTGTATCCAGCATCCCCCACTAGGTGACCGTCAGGGATGTCCCCATTGGCAAATCTCTGGTACAGCTGTGTCAGATGCCAGATGTGGGAATCGTGATAGCTTCCAGGGCAGCCAGCACACACATTCATTATTATGCCCTGGGCATCACACACGACCTGGCAGTTGATGGAGGGGAAGCCCTTGCGGTTGATGTAGACCCTACCCTGCTCACCAGGTGGTGCTTTGATGTGTTGATGTGTATGTGCGTGCAGTCTATTGCACCCACTACCTCAGGGTATTCTGCTATTTGGTGGAAAAGACGCATATAGCTGGCCAATGCCTCACTGGAATTGGGGAAATATATGTGCTCACCGACATGTGCTGACATGGCATCCAGGAACTGGTGCAGTACTCTGGATGCTAATGCCTGTGAAACCCCCATCATATCACCAGTTGGTCTCTGGAACGTACCTGTAACTAGTATTCATAGGCCAACACATACCTTGGTATCCACTGGGATGGGTTCCCCTCTGTTGGTTCTGTGTGTGAGGCATGGCCGGCACAGCTCAACAATTTGCTGCAGGAGGTCTCTGTCTACTCTATTGCTCTCCACTATCTCCAGCTCATGTAGCCCCTGGTAGATTACCCTGGGTCTGTACACTCTTCTCTGTCTCCTCAGTGTGGGTTGCTCAGCAGCATTCACAACATCACCACCATCAGCATCTTGCACATGTTGGTTTATGATAGCAATAGCAGCCCCTAACATTTTGTCTGACTTAAGCTTTTTAAGTTTTCACTCTTTGTATACTGCAGTGTTGCAGAGTTCTTGGGAAAAACAGGGTAGACTGCTGTTTGCAGAGTTTAAAGTGCTGGGCTGGGCTGTGCTAGTCTACTGCCTGTGTAATTGGCTGATTCTGATATATTTCACCTGGCAGCTCAGTTAGTTCTCCTTGGTTAACTTCCTACTACTTCTTTTCCTTCCTTTTCCCTTTCTGTTTCCACAAGGGGCAGCGCCGCCAAACAAACGCACATGCACGCACACAAGCACACACACGCACACGCGGTGTAAGCACGTTTGCAAGAAATTTCAGATATATCCACGGCGTACACCTTTGGTTTCTTGTTTTCAGCTAGGACAACTGTAGACACGCCTCTTGCAATCCTGAGCAACTCAGGGCAAACACAAGCCACTGTGCTCCAATCAGCTTACAGTCTTTCAGACATACCCCCTCATGATGTCACCTATCTTGTACTCTACTACTTCCCTACTCCTACACTTACACTCTAGGGACATGGCTCACATGCTGGGGAAAATTGGGATTCACTATCCTTATCCTCATTTGCATAGGACTGCCTGCTAATGCTTGGTTACATCTCTCACACCGAGCTTCCTCCCCTTAGCAACCACTACTCAGTGGCCATGTTGTTTTCAGCCTACCATTCACCTGCATGGCAGAATAAGTTTTTTAGTGAAAATGCCCATTTTGGCTATTTTTCATTTTTTTCATTTTATTTAAAGCGTAGCATGTTTGCGCGGCGCTGCGCTATGCTTAAACATCGGTGATCGGGGGGAAAAAAACTGGATTTTAAGGATTTACAACATTTGCAAATGCCAATGGCCTTATATATGGCCATTGGCATGCTTCCTCAACTAGATGCATCCTTTATTTGGAGCTGTCATAGCTCCGTTCAGCTATTTGCAGAACGGTACTCCGTTACCAACGGAGTACATTTCTACAAATAACACTACTCTTCCACGGATAGGTTAGTGTTTCCTGGATCACAAATTTACCTAATTTGCATAGCTTTCAGCAGCAAATGAGGTAATTTGCATATCATAACACTGTCCGTGCAAGAGTAGCTTTAGAAGCTCTCATGCACGCCCCTGTCGGCTATTGCTGGATCGCTTGGCAGACATATTGGCTGTCTTACACTACTCTTAGACTCCGTGCAAGCCTTCGTAAATCCGGCCCTTGCTGTTTCATTCATTTCATTAAGAAATACAGCTGAGGCCAGAAGGAAAAAAACAATGTATTTCAAACAGCTTCTGTTTACCACAACACACATATTTTTCTTTTCTATTAAACATCAGAATTTATTCTGTCTGTGTTATTACTGACAACAGGGTTCAAGTATCCTTTCAAGCTCAGTTATGCTAGCAAGCAGGTTTGACCTGTCAAAACTAACTAAAGTGTTTTGGTTTGTTACTTTTTACCGCAAACCTGCCTGCAGAATAAAAGAACTGGAGTTTAACTCTATCATCAATTTTTTTTCACTTAATCTTTACACAAAATGTCTAACAAAGGAGATGAATATACTATCTTTGATTCAGTTCATAGCTTTTACTTCAAAAACAGGGGCAATGGTCTGTGACTTGAGACATATAAAAACTAACACTGATCATACAGAAAATGGATAGAATAAGAAGACTGATATTACTAATTAAAAATTTGAAGTCTGTAGCTGTAATATCTGACATTATTTACTGACTATCATTCCCACTATTGTCTTGAGAAATATACTTTAGGAGAGAAAGGAGGAAGAATCTGAGAGAAAATCAGAGACATCTCCAAAAATCAGAAATGGTATACCTTAAATTTCACAGTGGAGGCTGGATTATTAGTTAAAGCATCTGCTGTTTAGAATACATTATAGCTCACTATACCTTTAAATATTTTAAGTGACATTGATTGGAATAAGATATGTCCTTCTTCCATCTGGCTGTCAGGTCAGTTTAAATAATAAAATAGGTGACCATTTCAGTGAAAGTTTGAAGGCATTACTTTTCCAGTGAATTAACCTTGTGTGCACTTGTTTGATTCCTCAAATAAATGTGATGCATCCTGGAGCAAGGTTAACAGCTGTGAACATTTACCAGGAAAGCATTAGGACCCAGAGGTCATCTTCTTATGGCAGGTCCTTATACAGTCCAAATATAATTTTATGGTCTCTAAATAAAGTCCATTTTTCTATTAATAGTTTGGATAAGAGACGGTGTGAAATTTCATCCCTGTTGTATTTTGTGGACAGAATTGTATTCTTTTTGTATTTTACTTATTTAGAAAGTGGGTTAATGCTGAAACTGCTACAGAATGTGATTATTCCCATACATTCTGTGAAGTTTTTAGACATGTAAATCGTACTGTATAATAAGACGTCTACTGTACATGTTTATATAACTCCTGGTAATTCCTGGCTTGAAGATAGGGAGAGGGAAAGGCAGGACCAGGGCTGACATGCCAAGCATAAGACAGTGGATCACAGCTGTGACTTGGGAAGCTTACTGCAGGGGAGGTGTTGTTTAAAATATAGACATTACCTGCAGTGCATAGTATAAAACATCACTGAAAGTGACTGTAACTATGGGCTTATATTTTCCAATGCAGCTTCTAAGTGCCATCTTGCTGCCAGCACATACAAGAACTCATGAAAATATTGAAGTCTTGAACAGAAAGTAAAATATTTAAGGCGCCCACATTGCATCAACATTACAAACACCATCATCTCAGACATACTATTGAAAGCTTTGATATAGACAGGTTTTTTTTTTACGTCCATCTTATCACCTGACTCACCAGATAAGATTTAAGGCCTGCAAAGAAAAGAAGCACTGCAGGCAAATCCCTACTGGGTGAGGAAAGTAAATCTGTAAATCTATGTTTTGTTTTGTTTTTTTTTCTCTGAAAGTTGTTTAAACTGATAGAGCTGCTTTTTGTGTTGTCTGCTCCATTTTGTATTATGTTTTAAGAAATCTGCTTTGCCTGGTGTTTTTGTTCTGTGTGGCAGATAGACAGTTAAATTACCTAGGCTGTACATTTCATGTGTTTTTTTCAAGAAGTTGATGTGATTTGTTGTTTTTGAATGTATTATCTTTAAATGTCCATTTTTAAAATATTTCTGGAAGATCTGAAAAAGACATATAGCAGAAAGCGCTTATCTCCAGTATTTTACATTTTATGTTTTGGTGATTTTATAGTGTTATTACAGTCTCCGTTTTAGCTTTTGCTTCAATGGTCCCTATACTGTGGTGACACAGTTTGACTTTAGGTTCTCGTGTTTTTTCATTAAGTAATTTGTTTCTTGAATGATAGTTAAATACACAAAAAAAATTTGTGTCTTTGTCTTTTCTGATAAGACTCAAGGCCTGCAAAAACTACAAGGACCGCTGGTGAATCCTTGCTGGTTATTTATCCCACCTACCCACCCATTCCTTGATCTGCTTTTTAAACTTGGTGAATTTTAAGATGCCCACCCTTACTGTAAATTGAGCTTTATAAGCTCTTCCATTTCAACACTGATGTTTATTTCTTGAATTATTTGCCTTTCCTTGTGCTCACTTTGAAAAAAATGCATTTTGCCTTTCATTGTCTGTTCTACTGATATACTTGCTCTGAATTCATTATTTAGCTAGCTGTTGGAGAAAGTAGTATATTTTTTATACTCTAGCATGCTTCTTTTATGTGTTTTTACATCAAGAGGTCAGTGGATTTTCCATCTACTGGCAGTGGGTGGTAGCCTGATCTGTATAGGTTGGGGCAACACATTAGAGATTCCTGCATGACATTGTTTTATTGGCTGGAGGGCTTATTAATCAGCTTACCTTATTTTTAGTGCCTTTATAAATTCTGTACAATTGAGTGGTTTTGGCTCATTTCTACAAAGTGAAGTACTTTTATTGAATAGCCACACTTTTTAAGCTGTTTAAAGTACACTACAGTTATCTTGAATTACTTATTGCCTTGGTAGCATTTAACTCTGAACACTCTTTTACTGTACTTTTACATTTCAAGGACTGGGATTATTCATGTAGTGGCAGTAGGTGTTTACCTGGTCCACACAAGTTGGGAAGCATACAAAAGAGTTCTAACTGTAGTTGTTTTATTGGCCAGAGGGTTTTGTAGTCATTTTTCTGTATTTCCAATGCTGGCATAAATTTGGCACATTTGCATGGAGCTGCTTGCTGTGTCAGTGCCCTTTACAGATGAAAACATCTGGAAACATTGCATCTGGTGTGGTACTGGACAGCATTGCTGGTTAGGTTAGCTGCAGATTACACCTAGTAAGCACCCCTCCCTTCCTATCCTTTCAAGTGCACCTTAGGACCTGCAACCATGGGTGGGCACTTTCCTGCTATCTCTGCATCCAGCTTGGTAGACATGGGCATCCTGATGCAATGTAACAATTGCCTTATGTACATTGACAACCATGTAATTCTCAAACAAATATAGTATGTGAGAGACGTAGATATATATTGACACTGGAAGCTAGACTGTCGCATACAGACACAAAGAGCAACAAACAGGTTGTCAATGACTCACACACATCATGCACTTGCAAAGACCACACACATAGACCTATATATATGGAGGTGCTCACATGTATCTTGAGGCGCAGTCCACAGAAACTCTGCATGTGCAGAAACAAGACTTCCCATCACAATACGTAAAGCCACATCTCGTTGTGTCTCAACTACCAAGCCCATAGGGTGAAACACTCCACAACCAAATATTCTGGTTATAGGAGACTCCATTGTTAGATACAATGATATCCCTCTCACTAGGCTGGATAAGGGGAAGGTTACGGTTAGTTGCCTGTCAGGGACCAGGTTTCACCAGATCACACAAGCACTCAGGTCACTTACCCTTAAGTACCAGTATGACTTGGTCATAGTCCATGTGGGCATGAATGACCTGAGATGTACCTCCCTGGAGTATATGACGAGAGACATGATTGAGCTCTCAGAATGTGTCACAGGTAGGTATGAACTTAGCGCTGAGCAACATTCTACCTTCTATAAGGATGATGTCACAGTACCAGTGGAAAATGATTGATTTTAACAATTGGCTCAGCTATTTGTGTCATTCCAAAGGGCCAGTACTTATCAGCTTGGGAAGACATGGTTGACAGACCATGCTGCTTTGCCAGGAATGGTGTTCACCTGTCACCTCCAGGATTTTAGATTGTGACCAAAAGATTATCCACTCCTATAGTGTTTTTTTTAGGCATTGCCAAGCAGACAAACATTCCAGTATAACAAAACTACTCAGGACAAGCTAAAGGTATTACTGCACAATGCTAGGAGTCTCTACAAGAAACTGCACTCCCTGGAAGCTATCCTCACCTTGGAGAATGCTAATGTCTGTGCAGTTACTGAAACAGGGTTCAAAGCCACAGAAAGCACTCTGGCAGTGTATGGCTATAATATCTTCATATGTTCCAACCACCCAATGAAAATGAAAGAGCAAAAGCTAGAGGTGTACCTATCTACATAAAGGATAAGCACACACCAATTCTGATCAAAAAACATGACATGCTTGAACTACTCCATGTCCAACTAACCATGGGAAAAATCCATTATCATATTCTTGCTAGCTACAGGTCCCCTATCATGAACCTGGAAACCCATACAACATACCTGAAATTACTAAAATCATACACCATCCAGCCCAGTACCATACTCATAGGTGATTTTAACTATCCCTCCATTAATTGGGAGGCAACTAACATGCAGGCCCAAAAATGTCTTGATTTTGTAAATTCAAATGCCATGGAGCAGCTAGGTTGCATTCCGATTACGGGAACAAATATCCTAGATTTTGTACTCACAAATATAGGAGAATGCTGCACCCCCCCCCCCTCTCCATGTGATGCCCTCACTGGTAAGATTATATCACAAAGCAGTCTCCCTTGAAATAAAGGTAAAACTAGTCCTCCCCCCTAACCCCACAAACTTTAAGAACTTCTGTAAGGTAAATTACCCCCTATTAAGGGATAGCATAGCTAGTTTCCAAACTCCCTCAAATCCAGAAAATGCAGAAACTTATGCAGCTGTATACACAAAAGCACTGTACAACCATATAAACAACTGCTTAGAAATGTCAGTACCAGACTGACTATTGAAAGACGATACAGAAAAAAGTAAACAAACAAAAATCCAGTCCCACGAAGCCAAAAAGGACTTAAAATTAACGCTCTTTATTTGAAGAACAACGTTTTCGCCACCGCTATGCGGAAGCTTCCTCAGAAAAGTAAACAATCCATTTTAAAAAAACCCACATTTTATATCAGTGGTACATGATGTCACTTCCTATAAATTTTGTAAACGCCATAATCAAGTAAGAATGAAAAAGAATTACTAAGTGTCGCTAACATAAATACTTAAGATATTTATACATATATATAATTTCTCTAAAAAATACAATAACTATTAAAAATTATTATATTCCAACATACATATCATTCCCATACTAATGAGAATATAAACTAAAAATCACTATACACACTCCCCATTAGACTATAATAATCTATCCATATATGTACTGTTGCATAAAAAAGAAAGGTTATTATTAAAAATAAAAATAGATCCATATCATCTCATATAGCTTTTATATCTTAAAATAGAGGAAATATTATGCCATAAAAAATAAAAAGATGGATAATGCTCTGTCCAAACACATTATCAATAACATGGGACATAGCTTCCAATTCATGGGAATCGAACATGTCTCTGTGGGTGTCAGGGGTGGACCTCAATCTCTGGTATTAGAGATGAGAGAATTAGAGTGGCAGATTGGTTTAGATGCTTTCACCTACCCCGGATTAAATGAATGTTGTAATATTTCCTCTATTTTAAGATATAAAAGCTATATGAGATGATATGGATCTATTTTTATTTTTAATAATAACCTTTCTTTTTTATGCAACAGTTCATATATGGATAGATTATTATAGTCTAATGGGGAGTGTGTATAGTGATTTTTAGTTTATATTCTCATTAGTATGGGAATGATATGTATGTTGGAATATAATAATTTTTAATAGTTATTGTATTTTTTAGAGAAATTATATATATATGTATAAATATCTTAAGTATTTATGTTAGCGACACTTAGTAATTCTTTTTCATTCTTACTTGATTATGGCGTTTACAAAATTTATAGGAAGTGACATCAAGTACCAGACTGAAGTAAACCCAGGTCAAACCGCAAAAACAAGCCACCCTAACAGACCCCTGGTATTAATAAGTTGTACAACATCAAAGAAAATCCAATCAAAAAGTAACAGGGAATGTGTACAACAGAGCAAAAAGTCCTTCATCAGTGAACTAGTCAAGTCTCTGGAAGTAGACTTTGAGGTAACAACCTAAGGATAACCATAAGGCATTTTTCTGTTATGTCTGCAGTCTTAATGGCAGCACCCAATAATGAGCTGAATTAGTTGTAGATGGCATCAACTATACTCATCCAGAAGACATAGCAAATCTACTGGCTGACAAATTCATCTCAAATTTCACCTTCCCATCACCCCAGTTTTCTCTCAAGAAATACCCTCCACCACTCTACTCTCAATTATCATCAAAGAACAAGTCGCCAAAGTGCTCTCTAAAGCTAAAGACACGATTTCAATGGGGGCCTGATAATATACCAAGTTGCCTCTTAAACAACTTAAATCAGGACTTATCAGGCCCATTGGGATCTCTGTTTAACCACAGTCTCTGGACTAGGTTTGTCCTGATAGAGTGGAGGACAGCAATAGTCATCCCTCTACATAAAGGGGGACCATCTACTGACCCAGGAAATTACAGTCCCATAAGTGTGACTAGTCATATGTAAGGCCATGGAAAGAATAAGCATGGACTTGATAAATATTGACATAGGAAACCTCCAAACACTGCATCCAACCCAATTTGGCTTTGTCATGGACAGGTCATGCTTACTGAATCTGGTGGATTTCTTTGAGAAAGTCACTAAGGCCATGGATGAGGATAAAACAGTACACAACGCCTACCTCAACTTGGCCAAGGCAGTTGACATAGTTCCCCAATCAGATATTACAAATAAACTCACAAAACTGGTCAGAAATCTTACTGCAAATTCAGCTTTATAAGCTCCTCCCTTTTTACACTGATGGTTATTTCTTGAATTATTTGCCTTTCCTTGTGCTCATTTTGAAACACAAAAGTGCATTTTGCCTTTCATTGTCTGTTCTACTGATTAACTTGCTCTAAATTCATTATTTAGCCAGCTGTTGGATAAAGTAGTGTATTTTGTACACTCTGCTGCTTCTTTTCTGTGTAAGAAAGATAGTAAATTAGCTCACTGACAGGACACGTGGTTAAAGTGGATGAATCCAGATCCAGCAAGAGGACAGTTACAAGTGGTGTGCCACAGGGATTTGTGGTAGGACCACGTCTGTTCAGAATATACTTCTCTGAAGTCAAGGCTGATGTGGAAAGCCTCTAGATGAGAAAGTTTGCTGATGACTTCAAACTGGGGGCAATCATTGAATCCCCCCAAAGATATAGATATTCTTCAGGATAATCAGACAAATGATTGATGCCAGAACCATGGCCTAAAACTAAATGCGATAAAATGCATTATCATACCCTTTGGGAAGTCAAATATGCCTTCAAGTTGCAACATCAATGGCACAACCCTAAGGGTAGACTCAGAGGTGAGATATCTAGGTACACAGATAGATAATAGCCTGAACTTTGACTGCCATGTGTCCACATTGGTGAGGAGGCCCTTCTGCATGACACAACTTATAAGTAAATGTATGGCATCCAGATCCAAGGAAATAATCCTGCTGTACTCAGCCCTCATTAAACCAATAATTGAGTAGTAAATACAGGGTGTAAACATTTCATATATGGAAAGACTAAAAGCCCTTTCTCTTTACTCTATTTCCTACCGAATATTAAGGGGTGACCTATGCCTGACCTACAAGGCACTCACAAGTCTAGCCCTGATGAAGCTGCTACACATCCACAAGTCAGACAGCATGAGTGTCACCTGATCTAGGGATCTAAACTTAGTCAGCGACTCAAATAAAACATGCTGGAGATACAGATATGTATCTTTGAGATTGTCCCTTCCTTGGAACAGGCTTCCTATTCACATGAAGCAGAGCCCTTCCCTGACCCTCTTCAAAAGCAGTTTGGATCATTGGATGGAAAATCACAAACTCACACTTGAGGCAGTGCCTGCATCCCTTATGAACAGGGTCAATATGTAAGGTACTCAAGGCATAGGTACAAATTCATGCTATCCTCTTGCCCCTAAGGGTCATATATTGGGTAAAATCATATTATATTGGCTAGGCTTGTAAGGTCCCTTAAGCTGTTAGCCTATGAACCTATTAATCTTATATGAACCAGCTGCATAACTGAATGCATTTAATGTTCTCTTTACAGATCAGTTTAAAATTATGGACAGGTTGCTCTACCACATGCACCCTATATAATCTTCTTTAGCTTTATGGACTCTTTCCATTCTAGCTGTCATTGTATCAACCTGCGTGTGAGGGCCCTCTACTAGCATCTTTCTTAGGTTATTCTGAACAGTGCTGACTAGTCCTTTTAACACCAGAGTATACAAGTTCTACTATGTATCAGTTTTCAGCATTTTCAAGTTTTCACTAGCCACGTCACTTGACTAAGTTATTCTAAAGCTGTCTATATATGTTGCTTTTTGTCTTTGCCCTTATGGCTCAAGTCATGCCTGGAAAAAAAAATCTGCGGTGGATTGGTTCACACACAGATGTGGCCAAAAACAGCCAAAAAGGGCTAAAAAACTGCCATAGGAATGTAAGGCTAGGCTTCTTTAGATCCTCACAAATCAACAGCCTGGTAAGTACCTATGAACCTATGAACATACAGAGGAAAGAAATAAAAAGATTGTTATAGTTACTTCTCTTCACAATTCAGAGTATCCTCATATAATGGAAACCTCTGTACTACATATGTCCTTCTTTATTTGAGCAAGCTACTGCTGGGGGTAGTTTTTCAGTGGCTTTCAGGTAATACCCCCAGATACAACCTATGTATACCACAGAGCAAGGGTGCAGAAAGCACCATACTTTTCATCTGCAGTGACATTGATTGTGCTTTTCACAGCATGGCTACCGATTGCTTTGCTGGTGTTTTTGTTGATAGTTTCATCACAACTGTTGACTTATTGTGTAGCTATAATGCCTTTTAGAAAACAAGATCTTATTTGCAGCTCTACTCTCTTATCTTGATTGACTAATGACTTTTTAACCCATGCCAATGAAATTCACTTTACCCAGATAAGACCAGCATTGAATTGTGGCTCCCAGATCATGTGAGATCTATTCATTATTACATTTCTTGCCCAGTTTTATGAATTCCTTTTTGAGTGTATACTCCATCCATTCATTTACAAGCCTTTTTTCAATTCTTGCACATGGAGTCAGGGTGTCACTTCAACAGTAACAATTATCTAGAGCCAAGGTTCACATTGCTGGGAGGGTAGCCCTGCCATGGTTGTTCTTCCATACCACATACACACACACTCACTCACTCACACCTGTGGCCAATTTAGAGTGTCCAATCCACCTACTGCATGTCTTTGGAATGTGGGAGTTAACTGGAGCACCCACAGGAAACCCATGCAAACACAGGGAGGACATTCAGACTCTGCACAGAAGGCACCCCAGCTGAGAATCAAACTGGGTATCACTTGCTGTGAGGTGACAACACTATCGACTTCACCATTATGCTGCCCACTAGTGTTGAAGGTATGCCATTACATAAATAGAGCAACCCTTCACTTACCTATCTGTTACTTTATATCTGGTACTTTTATGTCAGTTTTTTTAATGCTGATATCTTGTAGAATCTTCAAAAACTTGCTAAAGGGTAGAGGCTGACTTTTTGGAGGCTAGTTTAGCAGTTTAGTTTTAGTAGTGTAGCAGCATAGCTTGATAGGCATGCATCCATGTCAGTCAGACTGAATCAAGTTTTATGTTTTGGTAATGGTGGAAATGGAAAAGGGGCATTAGTAGTTATGATATATCTAGACCATAGCAAGGCCTTTATCATGGTCCCACACAGGGATATTGGGTTAGACCCCTAAATTGTGAACTGAGCGGATAACTTATTATTGGTTTAGGTGGTACAGAAAAATCAGAAAAATCCAAAATGCAGAGTTTCTCAGTAAAGTAACATTTATTACAAATACTTGTTTAGTGACAAGTGGGTGTTCCATAAATGAGTATGATATTCATGTATCTGCTATTGTCTGAGCTAAAGAAACCAAATTTAGCCTGTTTGCAGATATTTGCAGTTTAGGTGCTGACACACCAGGGAGACAGCTAAAGAGTGGCTTATGCTGGACCGCATAGTGGATTGGGCAGTGACAAATGGGGTTTAGTGAAAAGAAATGCCCTAAGGAGGTTGGAACTGAGGGAAAAATGAAACAAGATGTTTGCAATCTTGAAATAAACTATAATAAATACTGAAACCTATGAAATTGTTGTTGCACTGCAAATTAAACTTGGAATATATAACAAAAGAAAATAATTCCAGAGTGGCACAATTTATCTTGTTCCTGTTCAGAGCGCTGCCAAGTAATCATCTTGAGTACAGTATGCTTTCTTAGAAAGCATAATGGAAAATGAGATTAGTTAGATGGGAGGAGGGTAACAGAGATGGTGATGAGACTGTCTGGAAAGGGAGGCGGTATGAGCTAAGAATGCAGATACTGGAAAAGGGAAGAGATTGATTGGGTATAACATGAACACATGTTGTAAGGAGACCGCTGAGAAGCATGATTAAGAAGACAGATACTGATGGAAGAAAAGGAAATGGCTGGCAGTTGTAAGGATATTAATTCAATCAGTCATGAAGGACTACTTTTTCACATAAAAGGTGGTGGGGACAATATGAAGCCATGATGGAAAAAAGTGTAGATCGAAAAATATCTGACCCTTTCAAGATGGCATAGAAAAGAAGGCAAAAGTGTAAAAGAGGAACAAGTAAAGAGCAGAAGCAAAGTACCCAAGTGCAGATCACAAGCAATCACATGACCTGAGAATCATATTCCATTGTATTGTTGTGATATTACCCTGTTGTCTGACAACTCATCATATTAAATATTAAGGAAGAAAACTCTATATAAGATTAACTGTAGTCTTTAGCTCTAGAGAACAGAGTTCAGCTAAAGTTGGATGCACGCAAATGAGTAAACCAGGTTGAGTGAAGAAAAAGATGTTAATATGTTGCTTCCTTTTATACAAAAGTAGGTGAGACACCAACAAATATTTCTGAGAGACTGTGATGATCCCCAAAACAATTTTAAAACATGTCTTAATAAGTGAGATATATGTGGTCACTATAATATGAAATAGTGTTCTCTCATGTTTTCCGTGGACAGTAATACAATTATTGAGAAACTAAACATCTAGCTATATTCCTAGATGGAAAGGTTTATTTGCCCATGTACTGTTGGAGTATTTCTAGATATTCATTACCACACCTCTGAGGTACCTTGCACTTGATACCTATGATTAAATGACGTTTTCTTGAGAGATTTTTGCCTGAATTGATCAACTAACAGCAGAATCCAGCTACATAGCTATGTACTAAAGCCAAAGTTTCTTCCACAACACATCATTCTTGCAAAACCTGAGGTCTGAAGCAAACCCCACCTTCGGCTGGATTCTTACTATGGTAACAAGAGGTAGACTGCAGAACTGTGGCTGGTAGTTTGTGATAGTTCCCCCTTCTCTTTCTGGTGGTTTAATAAACTACTGCAAGCTTCTTCCTTTTAGAAGTTAGGAATATGTTCTCTTGAGAAGTATTTCATGTTTATCTGTAACTTAAGAAGTATTACAGGGTGATATTTTTCAACCTAACTTGTCTTCCTTGCCAAACATTTTACTTTTGTGACATCCTGGGATACTTCAGTAAAATATACCAAGCCTTAAAAGGTTTCCTTTGTCACATCAGAACTTATCAGGTAAAGGCCTTTATGCAAAAGCAGATAAACCAAGAATTAAAGGAGATTCAAAAGAGAATGATTTGATCTAGACTTTTTTTGTAAAACGTACATATAAATATTGGTCATGTTGCGACCCCTAACCGGGAAAAGCCGAAAGAAAGACTCAGCAGTAGAAGCAGGCTTACTGAAGCTGGAACTAAAACACTCAGTGCAAGTAGGTATTGAGTTATTAATTCTAGGCATCCTGACAGGGAGTTATATCAACTGAATTATGCATAACTTGCCATTCTATGGTGTAGCTACCTTAATGGGGAAGGAAAGCATCCTGTCTGGACAAAGTGTGTGTTCCCTATCAACTTAAGAGGTTCCCTATCAACTTAAGGCAAGCATTAGTCTGGACAAAGTGTGTGTTCCCTATCAACTTAAGAGGTTCTTCGGATTGTCCTTTCATGGTTAAATATGGATAGTGTGTAATTGGTAGCACTTCTCTTATTTCATTAAATAGGTTCCTAAAATCCATTTCAGAATGTTAAGTATGAATTAGGTTTAAAAATATGTTAGAACAGATTAGATCCAACAGCATGGTGTAA
Source organism: Protopterus annectens (assembly GCF_019279795.1). Taxonomy (NCBI): domain Eukaryota; kingdom Metazoa; phylum Chordata; order Ceratodontiformes; family Protopteridae; genus Protopterus; species Protopterus annectens. The sequence goes on from NC_056729.1 coordinate 1,498,914,492, forward strand.
TTTGTCAATCAGCTATTGATATCAGTACTGCTGTAGTCACTTGCATTACTAGCACAATCATATAAAATGTGTATAAACATGGCCTTTATACATTCCTTTTTCATTACATGCTGATGCCAGTTGTCATTCTTCATACATTGTAGTAAGCAAGGTGGTGTGGCTACAACAGTTTCACCATTTCACTGGGTGGTATGCCACTAAATGGTTAACCATTCATTGGGTAGCATGCTTACAACTGATTCATGATTTCATTGAGTGGTATGCTTAAAACTAGTTCACCATTTTATTGGGTGATACTCTTACAAAAGGTTCACCATTTTCATTTGGTGATATGCTTACGATTTATTCAATATTTTATTTGATGATATGCATACAATGCTTTCACCATTTTATTTGGTGATATTCTTACAACACATTCACCATTTTATCAGTGAGTATTCTTACAACTAGTTCACTATTTCATTAGTTTCTAAGCTTGCAAATGGTTCATTATTTCATATGGTGGGATGCTTACAATGGGTTCATAGGTTCATGGGTTCATAGGTAGGTACTAGGCTACCGGCCCTAGGGCCTATACAAGCCCAGCCAAAAAAGGTACCCTGGCTTTTGCCACCCAAGAAAATTATTTTCCTGTGCCACTGTCGAGCAGAGCCACAGAAGTGATCCCCGGGGTGAATTTCCTATTTCCCATCCAATCGTCAAGATTTTTCTTGAAGAGTGCTAATGAGGAGCTTTGTTTGATATAGATAGGTAGTTTATTCCAGAGTATGAGAAGTCTCTGGGACAGGAATCTATCCCTCCGGCATGTTCTGTTTATTCTAGTGACAAGGTTTAGGTCCCTAGAACTTGTAGCTTGGGTAGATTGGGACTTCTTTAAGTGGAGCATGTCCAACAGCTCTGGGTTTGACATAGCTTTGTATGTTAGGCAGAGATCACCTCTGAGTAGGCGATATGTGATTGAGTAAAGCTGGAGTTTTTTGCAGACTCTGTCTGCGTAGGGCATCTGTTTGAGGCAAGTAATCCTCTTTGTGAGGTATTTCTGCAGGCATTCCAGTTGTTGTAGATATCTTGTGAGGTACATACCAAAAGGAGCGTTGTACTCTATAATGGGTCTAATGAGTGATGAGTAGAGGGGAACAATGACCTCTTTTTTTATGGATGAGAAACCTTTTGTGATGAGGTGTGCCACATAGAAGGATTTCCTGACTACTGTGGCGATGTGATTATCAAAGGAAAGACTACTGTCCACCTATGTCCCAAGGTCTCTTATCACACTTTCGGTGTTAAGTATACTACCGCCTATGTTGTAGTTCATGGGTACAGAGTTTTTACCAAAGGGGATGACAATGCACTTTTTGGCATTGAGCTTGAGGCCATGGCTTTGACACCAGGCATCTGTCTCAGTAAGGCCCTTGTAGGATGTCCACATCATTAGAAGTTTCGATTATGGTTCCTAGTTTGCAGTCATCTGCGAACTTCTTTAGCCAAAGACCTTTTGTGTTAGCCTGTACTTCAGAGAAGTAGATACCAAACATGAGAGGATCCAGGACTGAACCCTATGGTACTCAGTTGTAAGTGTA